>NW_020169845.1:1088699-1184257 GCF_002117355.1 Postia placenta MAD-698-R-SB12 | reverse complement strand
GATATGAGCACAAGGAGATTTGACGAGATTGAATCATTTGAAATCAGAAAAAGGTGTTGTCCCGAGGGCCCCCTCGGGACAAAAGTGCCCGAGGGGGCCCTCGGGACGTTGTTATATAGCTAGGAGGACGAGGGTGGCTGGCAACACGGCGTGAGGACGATGGATGTGCAGGTGTCAGCGAAAGCAACGGCACTCACCGAGAAAGGTATACACTGGCCCAATCTGGCGTTAGTGGATGACGATCAGGGACGCGGACGATGATAACGTAGAGTTCTGGCCAACATCATCGGTCACTTTGTCATTACGCTCACGTTAGCAGACGTGGTGTAGGCCGACATCGTGAGCGCATCAGGTATCTAGGGTCGTAAACAAATAGGCCGGTCTAGCGCCGGGGGTTAGAGACTGCCTGGAGCGAGGCGCGGGGGAGGTCTGAGTAAATGCACGATGGCTGGGGGCGAGCACAGAGCGGAGTGGGTGGCCTGTGGACCGCAAGTTGAACGCAAAGGTAACCTGTACATATCAAGGGGTGCAATGGGACAAGCGGAAGCAGGCTGTGTGCAACGGCTCGTTTCACGAACGAATACGGGCTATATGCTTCCCTGATGTAGCTACGCCCACGATCTATTGAGGGAAATTGACTTCCTGATTGAATAGAGACTGTCGAATGGAAGCTTATGTCCGTCATTCAAAATGCTCCAAGTGTGCGCGAAGCTTGTCAGGAAAACTCTTCATTCTCTGAGAGGTCGAGGTTGAGATCACCCGGAGGAGGCGGCACGATCACCTTCGCATAAAGGATTTGTTGAGCAGGGAATTAGTTCAAATAGACAAGTAAAATAGGGACTTCACATACCTTATCAAAGCGCTGAATGAGGGCAAAGAGGTTCTCATTCGAGAGGCCGTTCATGACGGTTGGAGAAAGCTGCGCGAGGTCTATTTCCAACTGACGTCCCTAACCTCGGGGTCCTTGAGGTCGAGCTGAATGTCATTCTTGTCTGGGTCAAGCTCGGCGGCCTGCACAATGGCATCAGTGTCGGCCTGGAGAAGGGGATTGCCACTTAGTGCAGTAGCAAGATTCTCTGTTGATTCGAAACGAGTGTCGGGTTGTCGACTGGACTCTAGGAAAGTGGGTGAGTTGCTCTGTGTGGACCATGGGGTGTCAGTGTTAACGTTAAGAATAGGGGACAGCGGACGAGGCACAACCCTCTCAGCCCGCCGCCCGACCTGACGTCACACGTCCTCACACTCCGACGCATCCGTCACGTAAAACGCACCCTCTCTTCAGCAATAAGACTGTATATTCAACGAAAACAATAGACAGCAGAGCAGATAACAAAACAGCAATGACAGCGGCAGTACGGACATTCGTCGTTGAGCATACTATCGTCCGTAAGGCCCCGTGGGCTGTCCTACACACAAGCCATTGCTTAATTTGTAGTCAGCAGAGAACATGACTCTCACTACTCACTACTCAGAAATCAATGATGTTCAGCCACACCATCCGGTCAAATGTCCTCTTTCTGCTCATCAAGTTCAGGAACTTGGAGCCAAGCATCAGTCTTAACAGAAGGGTCAGTCTTTGGATAGGTTCAATGATGATATGTAAGATCAACCGCAGTAGAAATAATGCCATCCTCCCGGTTGTACTAACGATAGCATGCAAGGTATATCAAAATAATGACTGATACGAGATAATGATCATGCACTTACGCAAGGACGCTCGCACTGCTTGTAAGGGCAATAACGACGCTGCTCGCGAGACTCAGCTCGGAACAGTTGTTGGTATCTGATCGTTGAAGAAATATCTTTGGGCATCGGAGAGACGTTGTAAGGTGGAACAATGCTTACGGGGATGACGCCAGTACTCTGGTGCTTTTATGCAGCTCTGGTTTGAATTTACATCGAGGACGGCTGCATATTCGAGTACACCGAACCCCGGTCGCGGAACCACTGCTCGAGACCCACTTTCGCTACTCGCGCCGCATGTTGGTGGTCCTAGGTCGCACAGCATCAATTAGCGAAGACCTGCGCTAGACAGAGCTGAATTGTGTGCCTCGCTTCGATTGCGCCTGTATGAATGTCTACGCATAGCCCTACTAAGCGGTAGATGCGCTATCAGAAGAAAGTGCTGACGCACCTTCAACACGCCGTTCTTGATCATCCAAGATGCGGGATGCTATTTTGTCTGATCGCGTCCATCCACGGCCTTCTGTACGCATCCTCAGAGCCGATTGCAGTCGACGTCTTGGTTCTCGATCTCACTACAGGTAATCATGTCACCAAACGAAACAGCTAAGAAACAGCATGCACGGGAATAACGGGTGCAATGGAAGGCTCACGGTAGCAGGCCTCATTTCCACGCTTTAGTTCTATTCAATTTTCTCTCGCTTGCATCCGCACCTTAGCTTGCGTCCAACTGGCCATAACATGCTTACATACATACAACAGGGTGACAAACGTGGCAATCCGCCGGAGCGTGATCTCTGCACAAAAGGTTCAGGGTCCCGAACACGCCTCGGTCACCTAGGCTGGCGAGAGGGAATGTCATGCTAAAGCGTGGTACACCGGTGCACACCCATCAAACTGTATCTATTACTCATGATCATCGGGCAGTGATGAAAGGACAACGACGATGGCGGCCTCGTTGCAGGACCGTTGTGTTCCATTGGCGCTTCCTGATGGCTGGCAGATACGCATGGGGTCAGAAGACACTATGCAGTAGTGTGACGTACAGATATACAATATTATCACTGACGCTCTAAAGTGTGCCTTGCGCCGCCTCATGCACATCGCGCCGCCACCAGGAGCGCGATGAGTCCCAGCGCGCCGCCGACCACTGCGCCTGTGCTCATCTCGTGTCCGCCGGTCGCTGTACCTATGGTGATGACCGTCGCGCTCGTACTCGCGCTGGCGAATGGGGATGAGACGTACGGGACGGCGACCTTAGTGACAAGCGCAACGGACGTGGCGACGCCGCTCACCATCATGCGCGTCTCGACCGTTGTCACGACCGAAGATGGCGACGGCGGCGTGCGGGTGGATTGTCCTGCACTGGAGCTGGAGCTAGAGCCGGGGGCAGAGCTTGAGGGGAGGCTGGACGTAGGCTTGGCGGGACCGGAAGAGCCCGGCGTTGTCGAGCTGGACAGCGCACAACTGGTGCTCGGGGGCGCGGCTGGTGTGGTGCGGGTGCGGGTGTGAGTGCTGCTGGACTTGAACGATATCACCGCGTTCTCGCAATACGCGAATCTGTCGTTGTTTGCGGCCTGATCCTGCTGCGCAACCTCGAGCGTGTACATGCTGCTATTGTCGAGCAATCAGCGAGGCGCTCATCATGACGCGTTGTGAGATATGCACTCGCTAGAACCTAGGCGGCAGACAAAGGGCTCACGCGTCAGACGCTGAAGTGACCACAGGGCAGGCGCGACGCACCATGAACATAGATACCAGAACAGGTTGTACAGTCGTTCTTCGAGCCGGATGCCCTGGTTGCACACCGCCGCCTAAAGTTTTGTCGGCACTCTGGAGAAGCCTGTGAAAGACGGCCAAGAAGGCGCGAGGCGTACTCACGAATAATTCGTCCCGGGCCTGCAGCATTGACCATTGGACGAGTCACTCCGGCGATACATGTAATACGCCTCGTTGCCTGCGACGCATATGTGCCATCAGTCTGCGCGCGCGCTAGAACACGCTGCGTGTATGGCGGCGTCGAATCCGTTTGCGTTACCGTCGTTTACATCCGACATAGCTGATGCACGACGGGCGAGTGTGAGAGTGAGACAGGAAGCTGAGACGATACAATTGACGGTGTTTGACCCGGCTCGCAGCCAGCAAAGACGTAAGGAACCAAGTACAGTAACAGAACGATTGGTGTAAGTACGCGGTCATGTGATCTACTACCGTAATTATCGACTGCCATTTCCAACCCTTCATCATTCTCAGTTCTCGATTAACTAGCACACAAAGCAAGTCATCAAGAGAGGAACATCAAGTATACAAGCTGCACATTAGGCTCGATGACCGCTGTATTACGTATCTATAGAGAACAAGCATCGAAAGCAATAAACATACAAAACAACCATAATAGCTCACCGCATCCACCCTCCACTCATCCCGCGCCCGCGCCCTCGTGCATGTCCAGGCCATCCTCGTTCACGGTCCCATTCAGGACGGTCTCTGTCTGCCGATGGGCCTCGAGGAACGCCGGGGGGCGCACGGATAGAGAGCGTAGGCGGGTACGTAGGGTAGTTCGGTGTTCGCAAAGCGCGTGGGCCGCTGGGCAATGGGCGCGACGGAGGGGCAGTATTCTGCATTGCGCGATGCGGCGCTGGATAGAGAGGGCGGCGTGGAGGAAGGTGTGACGGCTCAGCGCCGCTCGAGTGAAACGATCGCGGGTGCGTAGGAGGCGACCGAGAACGTGCCAGGTAAGATGGCGCCTTCGGAGGAGGCGGACTGAGGATCTCGCCATCCTCCTGTATCGTGCGATGGGCAGGCTCTTGAGAACGGATGGGGAAGGTTTTAGGATCGGTGCTGATGGTGCCTTCATCGGGGGATGTAGAGCGCTTTGCGGTTTCACTTGGCAGGGGCGGAGGCTCTGGGGGAAGGGGCGTCAGAGAACGTGAGCGATTGTCCACCGCTGCACTGGGAAGGCCTTGTTCGAGCAATTCGACCTTGGCGTGCAGGGACACAGGGGTGGAAAGACGTGTGTCTAAGTCTTCAGGCAGCTCGACAATGCGAGCCCACTCTGGCACTGGGAGCGGAGATGCCTCGCGCGTTGGCAAGGGAGGATCCGGCGCTGTACACAAGCTGGCAGAAGGTCTAGCGCAATCGGGAGATGCTGGGGGCACCTGCTCGTGCGTACAGATATGAGGCGACTCCACTACACGCGTCACGTCGTTCGAGCTCGCGTGCTCCAACGGAGTGGGGGCAACTGACGGGGACGTCTGCGTCTGCTCCTGCCGTTGCTTCTTGCGTCGCATTGCAAAGTCCTTCAAAGACATCTTGACCTTCAGCGGCGACGTGACAGCCGGCAAAGAAGGTGCAGGCGAGGATGTGCCGTCGACGGATGGCGGTGTACCACTAGACACGACAGATTTGACATCCGCCTCTGCCGATGGACGTGCATCAATAGTGCCGCGATGCGGTTCTACAGACGCAACTGTGTCAGGATCATGACTCAGCTGCGCGGGAAGGTCGGTGGCATCGACGGGATTAGTGTCATGTTTGTCAGGAGAGTACTCTAGAGCGGGCGACGAGAACTTGATGGTGACCCTGGAGAGTAGCCTCGGAGACGACGAGGACAGGGAGGCGGCGGGATCTGCGACAGGAGGCGGCGTCCGGGTTACTGCTTGGGAATGCGTGTCTTCGGTGGGTGTCAGGCTCAGCTCAGCAGTAGTATACGAAAGCTGATGCAACGACAGTTCGGCAGGGACGGTCTGCGGTAATACATGCACATTGGCGGAAGCAGCAGGAGAGGACGAGCGACGACTAGCAGAGGAGAACGAAAGAGGCGAGGCGAGAGAAGGCGAAAGCAGCGATAAGTTAGCGAAAGAAGTCGAAGGGGATATCTGTCCATCGGTCGGTGTCAGGTTAAGCAGCGCACGGGCAGGCGAGGTGGAGGAGAGAATAGAAAGTCGGGGGCTCAGTGACTGATGCGAGACAGCGTGAGGTAGGGGCAAAGGCGGTGGGGGCATCTCGCGCGGATCTAGGAGCGGCGACATGCCGTCAGTGCATGGTCCGGACGACATCAGTCGACTGGACTCACCAAATGCGACTTCATCCATGTCCATCCGCGTATCGTCGCGCTCGCCTGCCGCGCCCACCTCGTTATGGGAAACTGTTAACGCGTCCCCAGCGTCGCGCTGGTAGACGTCCCGTAGCGTCTCAATACTCTTCCTGATCCAGCCCTTACGCAGCTTAGGCGGCAAGCGCTCCTCCTTCTCCTGCTCATCTACCTCCATCGCGTTGTCCTTGTCCTCTACCGCAGCGGGCACGGCTCCGCTTTTGCCCTTGCGGTCCCTTGCGTGATGGGCTGGCGGCACGGAGGACGCACGCGGCGCAGCCTTTGTCTTTGACTCGCGCTCAGGCTGCGTGACGGCGCGTCCATGCCCTGCGAAACGCCCGCGCCCGCCCTCCGACGTCTGACGCTCTTGTAGTCGCGGCGCAACAAGGGCGCGTGGAGGCGGAACCATCTCGACGCCCGTCATCCCGCCCGACGACGGCACGCGCTCGCGCGTCCTGAAGCCCCGCTCGCGCCCGACCAGAGGACCCAGGTCGACGCGGCGCCTGATGCACTCACCCAGGTGCTCGTCCTCCTCTCTGGCGCTCGCCCCCTCCCGCACACCTAACCAGCCATCGCGGTCCGATACGGAAGGGGTGGGTGGTGACGGCGACGGCGTTGGCGGCGTGTGCGAGTCGATAAACTCGGCCATGCGGGCGAGGGCACAGTCGCGTGTCTTTGATCCGCATGCGCAGGTAGCGAAGGTCGATGACAGCGTGTGCAGCATCGACATCAGCTGCTGGCGGTACTGGTGCAGCTGATGGGGCCTACGACAGACGTGAGCAGGCGCATACACGGGCATGAAGGATGTGAACACCTACGGGAAGATGTGCGGGCTGTTCATCAGCGCCGGCAGATGATGGATCACGCTCCCGTCGTCCCACTCCCAGCCCAACACGACCTCTTCATGGGCCTTCAGGTCCCGTAGCGCGAATATTCCAAAGGTCAGCGCATCTTCGTCATCGTGCTCGCCGTCGTCCTCGACGCGCTGATCTGACATACTTCGCTTCTTGCGAGGGCACAGCACAGGTCGCAGGATGGCGTTCGGCCTGCAACCGCTGCGCACGAAACGACTCTGGTTTCCGGTCTGCCGTGCATCGAGGGCGAGGTCGAGGGGAGGGCCGATAAGGTGGACAAAGGGCTTTGGCATACTGAGGTGGGCGTAGGCGTTCAGGGGGTCGGACAGATAAGCGGTAGAGGGGGTGATGGTGGACGTGAACGGGGTGATAAAGGACGAGGAGGGAATAGAACGAGCAGCGTGGACGGCGTAAGAAGGGGGGCGGAGGGAAGGGTCGACGCTCAGGGAGAGGGCGGGGTGGAACGCGGACTTTGTGAGGGCAGTGAGATGAATGGGTGAAGATGAGGGGAAGCCGTCGGGCGTCAACAAGACGGGCGTCGTGGTGGGGGACGTCGTTGTCGAGGATTCGCCTTCGAGGGCAGTCACGCCTCGCCACTGCGCCGCGGCACGGCGTAGCCTCTCGCGGGTGTCGTCGCGGGGGATGATGTCTTTCTCTATCGAGACGTAGCTGTGCGTCCACGGCTCGTCGATGTCGACGTGCTCATCCTCGCCCGTCGGCTGCACGTTGATGGACGGCCTCCTTCTCCGTTTGCTCTGGCCGCCCCCGTCTATCGCTGCTGCGCTTGCCCGTCGCGCCCTCCTGTCCACGCCTGGACTGCTGACTCGCCGCTTCTGCCTATCGAGGTCGAGCGCGGCTCTCTGGCGCGCCTTCTGGATGCGGACGGCGCGGTCTCTGTCGATGGGGCGGGGGCTGCACACCCAGCACTGCCATTCCTCTGGGACCTGAGAGTCGACGATCCCGAAGCAGGCCGCATGGCACCAGCGGGCGCAGGAGTCGCAACCGATCGAGAAGCCGTCGTCGTAAGTGAAGCCGCAGATGCAGTTGATAGAGTCCGAGGTGTCTTCGTCGTCGTCTAGGCGATTTCCAGCAGACTCGCCCATCGCTTTGCGTTTGAGGGGGACGGTCGAGAGAGTGTCGAACGAGGCATTGAGGCCCAGGAGGCCCAGCGCTGCAGCTTCGGTCGCATCGTGTCGCATCACATAGGCAGCCCTGTGACACAGCCCCAGAAATAATACAGCAGATGTTGGGGAGCCTGCGCCAACGGAGAAGACGAGATGGTGGGCAGAGGAAAGAGATTAGACATCGTTACCCATTTGCATCTCGCTCTTTCCCCCCCTGCGCCGGCACAAACAACCGTCAACACCGAGTCTGCTTATGTCTTCGCCGCCTTTTCTGCTCAGCGCTCTCAGTATTACTGTGCCCCGTTGTGCGATCCTATGGCTCCAGCTAACCTCATCATAACTGCTCTCTGACCGATGCACGACGAAGCACGGGGCCTGATACCGTCGGCTTGCGCAGGCATTGTCTCCTATCGCACTGGTTCCTCTTTTAAGTGGCGACGCTTCTGGTTATGAGATTCCTCAGTCCTCCTATACTGCAAATTAGACTCGATGTCTACCATGGCGGGGTTGACTGATGGCTCCTGCAGCTCAATTTGACTCAACAGGGGTGAGCGACGTCAAGCGCCCATACTCACTGGCAACCGCACCTGGTGCGCCGTCCCGCAGCGACAACCATCCCGCGCACTCAACGGCGAGCAGACACCAGACACGGGCACCAGGCGGTGTTGCGCACCTGAGGGCGGGACGGCCGCTTGCAGACAATAGGTACTTATCCTCCAATCCGTCTCATACCTTGCCGCCTCATTAGGCGGATCCAGTCCTCCCGACCATCGCGCACTTCATCTTGGACGAATCCATCTCGAGCAACATCAACGACCTCGGCGGCTGGCTGACCAACTTCAGCTCCAGAAGCGCTGAAACGCAGCGTACTTCAATGAGCCATCTCTTGTGAAGGCTAGTAAGTCGGTGTCCGGATGAGCACTCGGTCGAGACGCGTCGACTTTCTCGTCGTTCCCCTTCAATTCTCCTTTGTATGTCTGTTTAATGATCCAAGAGCCAAGGTGGAAGGAACCAGCGAGTTGTGCTGGATTTACTGTATTATTAACGTTACCGTGGCAATTGGATATGTCCATCTCATGACCAGATTGGGAAAGTACGCTCAACGAATATATATTCAAGTACCTCAACCTAGGGCTATTCTCCAGCGTCGACCACATCGCAGAGCACTCGATTGCTATGAACCTAAAACCCCCATGGTTTGACATCATCCATTTTGATGGGTCTTCTTCTGAGATCGCCCACAACGGTCTTTCTTGATATTTAGGTGCTTCAATCACGCAGCCTCCGAACGTCCAACATAAGTCATGGACCTCGTCAGCAACATGACCCCCGCTCATGCCCGCAGACATGGATATACTGTACGTCTCAATCATGCGAACAAATCTGTATTACACCCCGGCCGCCTTTCGTGCAGATGCCGTTTGCCCGCTCGGTACATCTCACGGCGGCGACGCGGTGGACTGACGTGCGCAGTGAAACTGACAAAGGCCTCAGCTGCTGCTAAGCGAGGATTGCACTGCTTGCAAGGTCTCCCACGAGTCTACTGCGCCGATCAGAAGCAATCACGTAAAGCTCACAGTACGAGAGCAATATAAGTGCGAGTTGATCGTACAAAGTGGGAGAGCGCTGTAAAGAACGCCATAACGCCTGCTCTCTGACTGGAATAGCCTGCTTACAGATTGAACGTGCTTACTTTCTACCTCCGCATATATGGTGTCACCCTACACCTTACCGCTGTTCCTCGTGCTCTCTTCATATACCCAGCTCGTTACAGGCCAGGCTGCCGCCGCCGCGGCCTACGCTCCCGTCGTGACAACATGCCCTACCACACCGCTCGTCCGCAACGCAGGAACAGGCAGCTCCCAGGCTCTAAGTCCTTCCGAATCTGTATACATTTCCTCCCGTCAGTCATTGATCCTACCTGGCGCCTGGGAAGCCTACCTCTCCAACGTCCAGGCCAGTCTTCCGGGACAGAACGCTACGTCCCTTCCCCAATACGTCTCTGATATTCTCAGCGGCGCATCGAATACCTCAGGCTATCCGACGCTCGGCATCGCAACCAGTGGCGGAGGTTACCGCGCTGCCATCGTCGGTGCGGGAATCCTCAACGCCCTCGATGGGCGAAACGCATCCTCAGCTGCTGTCGGTACTGGCGGCGTACTTCAGGCGGCTTCGTATCTTGCCGGACTGTCCGGCGGCTCATGGCTCGTTACCTCGCTCGCCCAAGCAGACTTCCCAACAATCCCCGACCTTGTCTTTGGCTCGCCTCAAGTGAGGGGGGTAGGCGACTTTGGTGGTTGGCTGGCGAACATCAGTCTCGAGATACCAACCAATGACACGCTCATCGATCTTGCGTACACCTCTGACCTCTTGACGGAAGTGTCTGGCAAGCTTCTTGCAGGTTTCCCTGTCAGTTTCACGGACATCTGGGCGCGCGTTCTCTCGAGACATTTTGTGAATGGCACCAGTGCCGCAGCATTCTTTGACTCATCGCTCGAGCATGGTGCTGGGATAACGTTCTCTTCCATCGCGAATGTGTGAGATATGAAATGATTCCCAAGTCAATCGCAACGTCACTGACGTCGTCCTGTAGTTCCACATTTAGGTCCTTCCTGCAGCCGTTCCCTATTATCACGGCTGATACATTATCTCCGTACGAGAACACGTCCACGTACTTTGACGGTATCGACATATTCGTCCCTCTCACGAACCCTATCTATGAGTTCAACGTCTGTAAGCGGATTCGTGCCTCACGTACATCGAGGTGTTCACGACGGGCCGCGTTTCAGATGAAATGGGATCGTTTGACCCAACGCTCGCGGCATTCACTCCAATGCAATACCTTGGTTCGACAAACGAGTTGTTCTGTGTGACGGGTTTCGATCAAGCCTCATTCATGATGGCGACCTCTGCAAGCATCTTCAACACATTCAATCTCACGGTTCGCTCTCACGTTGTTTGGTAATCGTATCTCGCAGCTCACGCGCATTCACCCAGTCATTGTTTAGCAATTCGTCCCTCATTGAGGATTTCATATCACTTGTCGAGGCACACGACCAAAACGGCACGCTCTTAGAATTTATCGACACAGCACGTGTCCCGAACCCATTCCAAGGCGTTGCGAAGGAGACGTTTATCGATACCAATGCGACAGTGCTCACGCTGGTCGACGGCGGAGAAGATGGCCTTAGCGTCCCGCTCACACCGCTGCTTGCCAAGGCACGGGGACTTGACGTGCTCATCGCGATTGACGTGGTAACGGCTCGTGCCCCTCTCTATAGACAACCCTTTCTGACGGAGTTGCGTCAGGATGCGGACACCTCAGATGGCTGGGCTGCGGGCTCTACTCTTGTGGTGCGTCTCATGGTTCCTTGCACCGCGTTCGCCTGACGCGTGGACTGTACCTGGCTCACCGAACTGCAGGCCACTCAACAGCGCAGCTCGTATTACCCTTCGGCGTATCCCTTCCCGCATGTACCCGCCTCCACGGACATATTCCTCGCGGAGGGCCTTGCGCTACACCCGACGTTCTTCGGCTGCAACGACTCGTCTACGCCATTCCTGATCTACTTCGCCAACGGCGGCCCGCCGCTCGGCCAGGCGCCGCTGACAAACACGTCCGCAGACCAGGTCGTGTACGCCGCCGACGAGATCGACGGGATGCTCTCACAGGCGTTTGACATCGCGACGCAAGGCATCCCGCTGGAGGTCAATGGGGCACCGGTGAAGGACCTGGAGTGGCCGGCGTGTCTCGCGTGCGCGCTCGTCGATCGTGCCAGGAGCAGAGCGGAGATCGAGAGGGCTGGAGTATGTGTGACCTGTATGGAGAGGTACTGCTGGAGTTAGCATCCTCCCCTCCATGTATTGCTGCTCGGTCAGCCCAAGTGAATGCGGACGCCAGCAATCATTCTGACTATATATATATATAACTGAATGTAGGGCCAGGGGTAGTCAAGAGGGTGTCTTGCTGTTGGAAGTGAACCAGGTGCGCAACGCTAACGGCATCGAACGTCCAATGCTCCCTCGACGTATCGACTAGCTTATCCTACCTCAGTGGCTATGAGCTGACGTCCTTCGAGTGCGTTGTCTCATTCTCGCAATTCATGAACTTACAGCAACAAACTGTGCTCGTCTCCAGCCTCGATTAACCTCACGGACACCAGGGGAGATTGATTTACATTCCTATCGATTACCCCAATGATGTGGCTAACATTACCACGACAGCTGTGCGCTGCATTTGTGAACCAGTCACCTATATTCGAGAACGCCTATCTATTGGCACCCCGTGGCTGCGCTAGGTCGCTTACCTGGCCTCTCATCGCGATAAAGACCCAGGTTCCTGTTGTGCGTGTGCTGCCACGGAACGCATGCGGCCGTGCTTCGATTGGCTCAGAACGGATGCATGCGACTATCGCATCAATATAGGTTTGACACTTACCCTTCTCGTATGTGGGTGCACATAGGCGCTCTACTCTCTTGTACGCTCAACTGACTGTTTTGAGAAGCCCTTGAAGGTAAAATCCCTTATCTTTCAAAGCACGCTGCACCAAATACCACCCTCCCACCACGTTATATGCCACAAAAGCTATTAATCTCATCCGTGCATCCCCTACAGATGTTCGTACGCTGAAGGCTGAAAGTGGCATATTCGGTACCATATCGAAGTCTTTGAAAATGGCAAATGTGCTCTCAATTGTAGTTGCCTGCCATTATAATTCTCAGCATTCTGCCGAGTAGCATCTGGTTGAAACCTGTAGGGATACGCTTCCTTTTTTCTCCTCCTCTCACTGTACTCTCAAGTTCTCTACTATCCCAGCATGTCACATACATTGTACTGGCCTGGAATAGTGTACTTCTACCCCATCGGAAACACTTCCGCTGTTGATCTCTTGCGAGATACACCACCCGCGGAAGATACGCATCTCCTGTTGCTGGGATGTGGTGACCCCCGAAACGTTCTGTACACAATTTTCACGGACAGGAATCCTGGTGAGATACTTTTGAACTCTCCAGACGTTGTGTCCACTGATGTCAATGTCGATGTATTCAGGTGCCCGTGTCTTAGACTTCACCTGTTGTGACATCGAACCGGCTGTGATCGGTGAGTCCCGAGGTTGAAAATTGGCTGTATCAATCCTCAACTCTCTGTATGGGTATGTTGGTGCCAACGCAAACACAGCTCGGAATATCTTACTTCTGACCTTGGTAGCGGACAGAGGTCCGTGCACGGGCGCCATTTGGAACATTTTCTTCCATATATACCTCGACCACGACTCGCATCGACTGCTCGTCGAACAACTTAAAAACCTCATCGCACGCTCATCCTCTATTGAGAGATGGCGTGCATCTGTTTATGGGTCATTCATCAAAATATCAAGCCGCTACACACTGATGGAGGTTAGACGCCATTGGGAATTGTATCGCGACATGCATCACCTTCCTTCCTCGCGCATTGTCGGTATTCGCAAAGCTTTCGCTGAAAAGATGACCCGCCCGACACGCGTCAAAGTCAGCTTGTCTTCTGCGCGCTCCGCCGCACCGCTCTTGCTGGAGGCGGCTCAAACCATGTCTGCTCAGTTCAACCACTTCTGGACGACAGGAGTTACGCACACAAACTCAGCGGACATAGCAGCTGCTACTCTTATCAACCCTACCTTTGTGTACTCGCTAGCAGGTGAAGGCTGCGCCGTCCACTACGGAACCGACCCCTTGATCCCGTTCCATTTTGCCCCTATCTTCGGCAACGCGCATGTCTCCACAGAATGTTCAATCGATGGTCTTGTCCGGGCCGCAAAAGACGAGTTCACTGCGTGGTGCTCTGCTTATCAAGCTGCAATATCCTCCACAGCTCCTCCCGTCATTCGTTACTTCCTCGGCGAGGCAATAGCTGTGTGCCGCGCTCTCAACGGATTCTTAGCAAGTGGAATAATACTTACAGACATCCCCGTCGCACAGTGGAATACGGAGCTCATCCACCTGGAAGAGACCGAATATACTGGCGGTTGTGCACCGTCGACCTTTCACGTCATAGACACGTCTAACCTCGTCGACCATCTCGGGCTGCTCAATGTTTTCGTCTCCACCATACCCTTGCTCGTTGCCGCTCACGGAGTCCTGTACACAGAAACGCTGATCGCCGAACGGCTGATCTCTGACAAGCCCGACCCCGCGAAGGCATTCACGGAGAGTCTGTACGCAGATGGTACTCTTCTCGGCCTCCTGCTAAATCTCCACCCTGTCGGTTACGTCTCGGGGTTTACATCTCGATGCAACACTTCTGAGATCCTTTTGCGCCGTGCCGCAGGTGGGGGACGGTCGCAGTTCTACCAGCCCGTCACCTGGAAATACCCATATTATGCTTCGTCCAATACCGTGGACAGTGGAAATACGGTTCCAGTCTTCGATCCATCGCAGTTACCCATATTCTTTTACAATATGTACCAGCGGATGTACGAACGCGAAGATGGCGCCACCTTCTGGAAGCTCAACAAGAAGCCTCCTCATGACGCTACTGCCGACTCAAACCTTCTTCACTACACCCGTGAATCCTTTGTACTGCTTCTCAAGTTGATCCAGCAGCGCATCGCGACGCCAGATGCGATTTGGATGGAGGTGATGGACAAGTTCGTCACATTATTGGAGACGAACAAGTCTATGATGGTAGACAAGAACAATCTTCAGGAGCTCTGCTGTCAGTTGCATCGCCACGGACTATACACGCCATCTTTCATGAAGAATACTCCTCCGATAGCGGGCCCTTTCTCGCAATGGAGCGGCATCCCTCTGCTTGTGCGTATCATACTTGTCGTCCCGCGAGATTGCATTGCCGCCATCGAACCATCTCTGGCAGACATTGGCACTCCGATACTTCAATGCGACATCTGGGGAAAGTATTACCATAACCTTTTTTCTTCGGTCCACGCCGCATTCGGCAAGCTCGTTATTCGAAGGTCACCGATAGACCCCCAAATCACCATTGTGAGAGATTCTCCAATCCCAGACACATCAAATCCCCTCGTCCTGTCTTTCATCGCTCCGTCATCTCTTCTACGAGTGGAGCCGATGCGAGATGTCCGAGTTTGCGTCTCTCTCAGGAGCACAGCTATAAATGCCAAGCTAATTTCGAAGCTCGGACTAATGCTCACGGTCTTTTCTGCGCCCTTGCTTGACACATCTGCTGTTCACATTCTTCCGTGGAACGGGCAAACCACTCAGTCATCTTTTGGTCCCTGGACGACGCGTGCTTCAATTGAAGACTCTCACCATGTCGCCGTCACCCTCGATAAAAGTAATCACTCTATTCTGAACCTGTCAAGGAAGGTAGAGGTCGAAGGCGAAAAGGCGCGTTGTCGTTTCAAGAATGGGGATATGCCGACCATCTCCCACACTTCGCCCAACGCAATGAGACTGTCTTTGGGCGACTTCGTACGAGAAGTCGTGTTTCCCATCCCAATCGTGAGCACGAACAATCGGCTCCGGCTCGCCAGGAAGTCATCCTACATTGAGGTCAGGTTGACTGCTACCTTCCCGCACGCTCGCGGACATTGACACCATTTCTCAGGTCGTAGTGCTCCCATCTAAACCTCTCAACGCCCATAATGTGCAGTTTGGACCGTTTCCCATTGTGCTTGACGCAGAAGGGCGTCTTCACCTTTGGAACATTCATCGAGTGTCCTTGCCGTCCCTCCCTGCTCTGACTCACAATGTCCCTCGTCGTCACGAGCGGTGGATATATCAGCACGCAAGCACTATGTTTAATGCGGTTGGCAAACCCTTCGCATTCAAGTTGGCGCAAGGTCGTAGCACTATGGACAATTTGAAAGAGACCATTTTAGGAATCTTGTCTCGTGCATCCGGTGACAGCAACAATGCTCCCGGGAGGATATTCCTCCTGCGAGACAAAACCACCAAGGAGTACGATCTTGTTCTCTTCATACCCACTCTCCGATTCGACCTCTCATCGCACACTATCCTATGCGACGGCTTCGTCCTACCGGTCACCGACACACTCCTTTCTGAAGTCGCCCCTCTGCTCTCCAAGTTAGCCACCGTGGAAGCCATCTGCGTCGCTCACGTAAACACGGAGGAGCTGCGCGCGTGGAAGTATTTGCTACCAGCACTCGCCGAAAGATGTCGCCGCGCGTGGGACCACGGAGAACAATGCGAATACAGAGCGCATAACAAGATTCCGCTTTCGCTCGAGAGGTATTCCGACCCACTTTGCAGCTGCGGGCGAGGCAAGGAGACGGAGGGCGTTCGAGGGATAGAGAACTGGGCACCATTTCTCCCGCATTCGACTAGGATCGCATTATCCCCTTTGTTCTCCGTTCCATATGACGGCGATGCGCTCAAGGACCCTCATGAGTCATGCTGTGGTTGTGGAGGAGAGGGGAAACCAAAGTTGCTACTCTGCAGCGGTTGCAAGATGGCGAACTATTGCTCGCGCGAGTGTCAGAAGGAGAATTGGAAATCACATAGGTCAGCATGCAAGCTTGCTAACACTTCACCCAATTAGAGAATCGTAGCGAACTTCTTCAGCATATCTCGCGCAAGTTTATCGTGGCCATAAACTTCCTCGTCATCTTGAAAACGTGCAGATGTATGTACACTGATATAGTAGCTCGTCACGTCTACTATGAACGGCCAATTGTGTGATGTCTTGCGTTTACGAATACGGGTCGGTCAAATCAAAGTTGGGGAATGCTCCATCATGCCGATCTGCGTTGCCTTGATAAGTAAAGCCTGGAATTTACTGCTCAGATCTCATTCACATGCGAAGACAGTACATTAACACACCAGTTGTCGTGAATAGAACCGAACAGTCGCCAGATCGCCCATACAATACCAGAACTGCGGACAATCGTCACATCAGGGTCACATAGGACGAAAGTAGTACTCACGCCCGGATACCCTGTGGGACGGAAGCAGCCGCGGATCTCATCTTCGTCATCAAGACCCCATGCGGGCCCTGCTGTATCAATTACCTCGCTGCCAAAGATCTCCTTGAGGTTCTCGCGCACATCGCGCCAACCAGTCCTGTAGCGAAACAGTGAAAGCCTTGCACAGAGTCGCCCGTTATAAAAGGTGCAAACTTACGCGAATAGAACCAGGTCAGCCTTCAACGCCGAGTCGTCAGTGAACGTCACTCCGTCAGCCGTGAATCGCTTCAGCTCGACGCCTTGCTTGACCTTCACTCTTCCGGATTCGATATAATCAGCGAGGCCTACATCCCACCCTGCAAGGAATTGTGTATACATCCCTCTTGATAGCAATGAGGACACTCACAATAGCCTGTGATCAAGTCTCGTGAGCTCACTCTTACACAGGTCAGTCCATCCACACGTACCTCCAAGTCGTTCATATGCCAAGAACAACGGCCCAGACCCGTCCCGTCCCATATTCAGCTTCAGCCCGCTATTCTTCAGCTTCGCATGCAACGCGCGCTCCCGTTCCCACTTTGCGGCGCTCGCCTTGCACGCCTCAAGCCTCGCCAGTTTCAACGGCACGGAGAAGTTCTTCATGTCCGCCGCCTCCGTCGGCAAGCCCACAGGATACCCCGCGCGCTCCTCGTCCGTCGGCGTCTTGATGTCCACAACGCACGTCGACGAGCGCTGCACCATCGTCACCGACGCCGCGCCCCGGAACGCGAGGTCCTGACAGATGTCCGCCGACGACTGGCACGCGCCCACGACCACCGTGTGCTTCCCCACGTATGGCTGCCCGCCCGCGTACGCACCGGAGTGGATCACCGTCCCGCGGAACAGATCCTGGTCAGCGACTTCAGGGATGTGTGGCGGTCCCGTGCTGCCGATGGCGCAGACGATGTGTGTGGGCTGCAGCGTGACATGCGTGCCATTTCGATTCACGGTGACCGCCCACCGCTGGCTGGCGGAGTCGTACTGCGCGCCGGGCATGATTTGCGAGCTCGTCCACACGATCAGGTCCTGCGTGATGGTATACTGCTCGAGCCAGTCCGCCATCTTGTCGCGCGGCGCGAACTCGGGCCATGTGTTCGGGAATGGCTGATACGCCACTATGCCACAATCAGTCAGTGCGGCGCCTGCAGTGCTGCACAAGAGAATGCGTGTACTCACGGTGCGAGAAGTTCCTGATCGAGTGCAGAGACAGCGTCGGATACCGCGCCCGCCACTGGTCGCCAACGTGTGCGGTCTTTTCTATGACGAGTGTCGGCACGCTTAGCTGCTCCAGACGCGCAGCAGCATTCAACCCTGACTGTCCGGAGCCCACTGTCCGCGCGTCAGCGCACATTGACCTTGGCGGTCTAAGAGCACACAGAATGACTCACACACGAGCACGTACGGCGCCCGCTCTACGCGCGCGCGCCGCTCCGCAAACACCTCCGTCCACGCGAGCGTGTGCCCACCATACACCCCCAACTCCGCGCCGCGCTCCTCATATCCCTTTAGCCCTGCCACCAGTACGCATACCGCGACGGCCCGCCACGCCTCCCCGTTGGCGTCCCGTAATAGCCGCACATAGCCCTGTCCTCGCCGGCGCGGCATGTCGAACACAAACCCCGCACCAACGCCGCCTGCGAACGGCCCGTCAGCGATGAATTCCGGCGCGAGCGCAGGCGTGGGGTCGAGCGCAAAGTCGGACAGGTGCGCGGGGGCGAGTGTGGGCCTAAGGTGTGCCGTGATCTTGTCGTGACCCGCGAGGGTGCGGAGGTCCCATGTGAACACGAGCAGGTCGCGCAGAAAGCCGTCTTGCGCAAACGTCTCCACTACCGCAGCGACGTCGCCTTTGTACGCGGCAAGCCCGAACGTGTGCAACCAGTTCTCGGCGACGGTCTTCGGATCCATAGTGTCTGCAGACGCACCTCAAGTAACGGTGGCTTATATACCACAAGCCCTGCGCGTTCGTTTCCCCGCGGGCAGAGGAGGGATGCGTGTATACTTTAGAAGACATGGCGTACGCGTCGTTGCCTCAGCAAACTTCCTTACAAGCTTCCCCGGTGTCTGCTTCTATGCGAGCCCCACACGGCACAGGTCATGCATATCGCTGAAGGAGCCAAGATATAGCGACCTACACAGCGACATCTCTCGTTACAGCAAAGCCAATAACGATAGACCTTCCTTCACAGACCACATTCGGGGCAAAGTGGGGCAGAAGGTCACGGCGTCGGCAGTGGGTCAGAGTCGGGCTTCACGGCCAATGGTCAAATTGAGGAAGTTACTGACATCGCGTCATGGAAGCTCGTCGCTGTCCGCCATTGCACCCGGAAGCAGAGAGCTACGGAGTAGACAATGACCAACGGACGAATATTGAGACAGGGCACGTCCCCGAGTGCCGGGCGCTGCTATGCATCATCTGCAAATTTCTTGAGGGAGAGTCATCGTGAATGGCTTTGCTATAACAAGAATATCTAGAGCTTACAAGTATGATAGCTCATTGAGATTCCCGTATCGCTCTCCTATTACACTACTCACCCCGGTTTGCCAGGGAACACGCATCTACGGCAGAATTCAGAATGAAGTCACATGATGATGCAGAATAGGACGCTTCCGATGCCAGAGCAACACACCGGTCTACGTGTGTAGTTCACGGGGCGTTGAGCAGCGAATGTTCAACGTACAGTGAATGATCTAACGCGTAACGGAGACTGCCGATATAACCGATCGCATCGTGACGGGCGGATGACTATGTATAGAATGTAACCCACCTGGAGTACCGCGGCCGTTGGGTCAAGGTGGTCCGTGGTCGAACGTTGAACTTGGGCTCATTGAGCCCCGGTGCGCGGGCGAGCAGTGATGGATATCCAGTCGTGACGAGTTTGTTCATCCAACGGAACGAACATTCACCTTCCACTCTCTTCGCCTCTGTAACCAGTGCTCTCTACGACACTAACCCGTCTTAGCTACAGAATTACTATCACGAGTCGGCGTCCAGTGACGCGGTACATAGGAAGCATGTCGCAGAGAGTTGTATTGCTGTTGCTGTAGTTGGGTCGAGTTTCGAATGACCTGGTCATTTGGTCAACCTACAGCCAGGACAATCCCAATCTTACATAGTTCAGCTGGTAACCCTCATTAGATGACGCGGTTCCACGTGATGAAGCGCGTCGTTTTGGGGTCTGCCATTGGCTCATCTGTCTCATGCGTGATTTACGCGTGATCTGAATGCGCATGAATGCCAGCTTTCCCTTTGCTCGAAATATTAGGCATGCATCGCCCTTGTCTCCGCCCACATTGCTCAATACATGCTCGTTGAAATTTTCAGCCTCTTGTCAATCATGGTCTTTTCATGCATATTGGTACTTCTTTTGCCCGCGCGATTCTGCGTGTTTTCCCGTACGCCTAGAATTGCGGTCGGTGGCATGGACTCTCAGTCATATTCATACTCGATGGATGTGTGCTTCTGGACATTATTTGGGCCCCGTCTGCTGCTGCAATCGACTGTAGATTGTACTCCATGTATCATGGTACTTTTACCGTGCCATCTGGTCCTCCATCTCCATGCTGAGATTGAATCTCCACTGGATTTCCTTATTCGCTTTCTGCTTTCTGACTAGCTGCCGTCGATTCACAGTGGGGTTGGTGCAAATACATGGCATGTTGGTTCCATTAGGCATCCATTCGCTCACCATGCACAGGCCAAAAAGAACTTTGTTGATACCAAAAAACAGGGTGATATTGGGGTTTATAGGGGTCTCCAGAGCACAGCTTCTTTACAGAAATACCCATGGACGACAGATTTTGAGATTGTTTACCACTGGTGCTATCGCATGACCCACCTACCTCCATAATTCTCTGCAAGACAATGGCTTTTGATATCCAGACAATCTTAAACAATGTCGTAGCTGCAAGTTCTGTGATTGTCTGCTGCTCATCGGGAGGCATTCGGATCTTGGCGTGCGGAGCCGTGCCGTCTTCTACAAGCGGGAGATGGACGGTGTACTTAGTACCAGCTTGGGCATCACGGACAACGCGAGCAAGACTTCTTAGAGGCGATCATGAACACCACAATCCACGCCTCCCACCGTCAGTACTAGAAGGTTCGCTAGTTTTCCGATTATAGTTATCACGATCTCATTACGGACTACCTCACTTCAGATCTGCACGCTACCAACGGTATGCGGTCTATTCCAATCACGTACAATGTCATTAGAATTTATACGCTAGTGGTGTCATTGCATTAGCGGCTGCTTCTCATACCTTCATTCTCCCAAATTCCTTCCGCAGTGACATACGACGTGGCATACCCATCACCCACAGCTTCCTGAGTCACAGCATCGTCTAGAGACAACTCTGCACGCATTGTCATCACGCTTTGATACGCGGAAGCCTGCTGGTGGAGCAAATCCGCCACTTCTTTCTCAAGGCGGTTGAGCTCTTCATGCATCAGCGCTCTCTCCGCGATGTCGGTTCGCGCGTCATGGTAGACGGAGGGAACGGACTCGATGTGTCGAGAAGCCCGTTCACGGTAGTGGTCAACGCCCACAGCGGTTCTAACAATGGCAGAAGTTCGCATTCTTAACGGGCGCGAGAAGGATGTGACCCAGTTTGAGGATTTCGCACAAATTATCGTGACCATAAACCTCCTTGCAATCCTGAGAACGTGCAGACGTATGTACACTGATGTAGTAGTTCGTGACGTCTACTATGAAAGGCTTATTGTGTGATGTCTTGCGTTCATGAATATGGGTCAATCAAACCGAACTTGGGGAATGCCCCACCATGCCGATCTGCGCTGCCTTTATGAGTAAAGCCTGGAGGTCACCGCTCAGCTCTCATCATCATGTTATGACAGCACGTTAACACACCAGTTGTCGTGAACCAAATCGGACAGTCGCCAGATCGCCCATACAATACCAGAACTGCGGACATTCATCACATCAGGGTCACATAGGACGATAGTAGTACTTACACCCGGGTATCATGTGGGACGGAAGCAGCCGCGGATCTCATCCTCGTCATCGAGACCCCATGCGGGCCCTGCTGTTCCAATTACCTCATTGCCAAAGATCTCCTTGAGGCTTTCGCGCACATCACACCAACCAGTCCTTTGGTGAAACAGCGTGATTTTGACATGAAGGCGCTCGTTAGAGACAGACTTACGCGAACAGAACCAGGTCCGCTTTCAACGTCGAGTCGTCAGTGAACGTCACTCCGTCAGCCGTGAATCGCTTCGGCTCAACGCCTTGCTTGACCTCCACTCTTCCGGATTCGATATAGTCAGCGAGGCCTACGTCCCACCCTGCCGAGAATTGTGGACTCATCCTTCTTAACGGCAATGAGAGCACTCACAATATCCTGTGAGCAAATCCCGTGAGCTCTCTTGTACACAGGTCAGCACACAGGTCAGTCCATCAACACGTACCTCCAAGTCGTTCGTATGCCAAGAACAGCGGCCCAGTCCCGTCCCGTCCCATATTCAGCTTCAGCCCGCTGTTCTTCAGCTTCGCATGCACCGCGCGCTCCCTCTCCCACTTTGCGGCATTCGCCTTGAGTGCCTCCCGTCTCGTCAGTTTTAGCGGCACGGAGAAGTTCTTCATGTCCGCCGCCTCCGTCGGCACGCCCACAGGGTACCATGCGCGCTCCTCGTCCGTCGGCGTTTTAATGCCCACAACGCACGTCGACGAGCGCTGCACCATCGTCACTGACGCTGCGCCCCGGAACGCGAGGTCCTGGCAGATATCCGCCGACGACTGGCATGCGCCGACGACCACCGCGTGCTGCCCCACGAACGGCTGCCCGCCCGCGTACGCACCAGAGTGCATCACCGTCCCACGGAACACATCCTGGTCCGCGACTTCAGAGATGTGCGGCGGCCCCGTGCTGCCGATAGCGCAGACGATGTGTGCAGGCTGCAGCGTGACATGTGTGCCATTCCGATTCACGGTGACCGACCACCGCTGGCTGGCGGAGTCGTACTGCGCACCGGGCATGATGTGCGAGCTCGTCCACACGAACAGGTCCTGCGTGATGGTATACTGCTCAAGCCAGTCCGCCATCTTGTCGCGCGGCGCGAACTCAGGCCATGTGCTCGGAAACGCCTGGTACGCCACTACGCCGTGGTCAGTCGCTGCGGCACTTGCACTAACAAGGGTTGTGTGCTCACAATGCGAGAAGTTTCTGATCGAATGCAGAGACAACGTTGGATACCGCGCTCGCCACTGGTCGCCCACGCGTGCAGCCTTCTCCACAACAAGTGTCGGCACGCTCAGTTGCTCCAGACGCGCAGCGGCATTGAGTCCTGACTGTCCTGCCCCCACTGTCCGCGCGTCAGCGGACTTCCACCTCGGCGGGATACCGAAATACAAAGCAGCGACTTACATACGAGCACGTACGGCGCCTCCTCGGCGCGCGCGCGCCGCTCTGCATACACCTCCGTCCACGCAAGCGTGTGCCCACCATATACACCTGGCTCCGGACCGCGCTCCTCGTGTCCCTTCAGCCCCGCTACCAGTACGCAGGCCGCGACGGCCCGCCACGCCTCCCCGTTTGCGTCCCGCAATAGCCGCACATAGCCCTGTCCTCGCCGGCGCGGCATGTCGAACACAAACCCCGCACCGACGCCGCCTGCAAACGGTCCGTCAGTGATGAATTCCGGCGCGAGCGCAGGCGAGATGTCGAGAGCGAAGTGAGACAAATGTGCGGGGGCGAGTGTGGGCCCAAGGTGTGCCGTGATCTTGTCGTGACCCGCGAGGGTGCGGAGGTCCCATGTGAACACGAGCAGGTCGCGCAGAAAGCCGTCTTGCGCAAACGTCTCCACTACCGCAGCGACGTCGCCTTTGTACGCGGCAAGCCCGAACGTGTGCAACCAGTTCTCGGCGATGGTCTTCGGATCCATAGTGTCTGCAGACGCACCTCAAGTAACCGTGGCTTATATCTCAAACCCCAGGCCCGCCCGTGGCCCATCGGGCCGAGACCAGAGGAGAGATGCGTGCCTGCTTTTGAATGAAGGTCAGGAGATATGGCGTATACGCTATTGCCTCAACAAGCCTTCTAAGCTTCCCCGACGCCAGCTTCCATGCGAGCTCACACGGCACAGGTCGCCCATATCGCTGAAGGACTCAAGATGCGGCGACCTACACGATGTCATCTCAAGTTCACAAGGCGAGTCAGCGTTAAAGAATATAATAGCTGGTTGAGTATGTATCGCTGAACGAAATCGAACGGCGAACACAGCTCCTGCTGCCCTGCAAGCCTCGGTAGCATCCCTGGGAACATGCATTCATGGCATATTTCAGAATGAAACCACATGATGATGCAGAATGTGAAGCTTACGATATTAGGGCATCACGCCGCTCTCCACGTCTGGTTCACAGGGCGTTGACCAGCGAATGTAACACGTACACAGAATGATCTAACGGAAATAGCCGAGATCCCAACTGCACCTAGCCTTGGGCCGATAACTATGTATAGAATGTACTCCGCCTTGTGAATCTGGTCACAGACCTGAAGATTGCGTACCCTAGCCGTCGGGCCAGGGTGGACAGCAGCGTAATCTAGACACATGGGGCCCCGGTGCAACAACCCTCGTGGAGCGTCAGAATATCGCGAACGAGCAATGATGGATATCCAGTTGTGACCAGTCCGTTCATCGAGTCGTGCCGGGCTGATTAAGTCCCCTAAGTGTGACGCTGAATGCCGTCGCTGTCTTAGTTTCTATTCAAGTGGGAGACGGACGGTGCAGTACCAGCTTGCTCCGACTCGCCAAGGGCGATCATGAGTCTCACGATCCACACCTCCCACCGTCCGCGTCAGTGCTAGTAAGTTCTCGGTTTCTCGATAGTAGATCATATTGTTATCACGACTACAACACCGACTACCCCGTTTCTAACCTGTACCCAACTTTCCAACGGTATGTGGTCTAGTCCAATCATGTACAGTGTTATTGGTGTTCATACGCTAGTGGCGCCATTGTATTTGCCGCTGCTACGTATGCTTTCATTCTCCCAAATTCCTTCCGCAGTGACATTCAACGTGGCATCCCCATCACCCACGGCTTCCTGGGTTACAGCACCGTCTAGAGACGACTCTGCACGCATTGTCATCACGCTTTCATACGCGGGACTTGAAGCCTGCTGGAGGAGCAGATCCGCCATCTCTTGCTCAAGGCGGCTGAGCTCTTCTTGCATCAGGACCTTCTCCGTTCTGCCGGTCCGCGCGTCATGGTAGACGGAAGGAACGGGCTCTATGTGTCGAGAAGGCTGTCCGCGGGAGTAGTCAACGTCCGCAGCGATTCCAACGATTGCAGAGGTCCGCACTTGCGGCGTTCGCGAGAACGATGGAGCAAAGCGAAGTGGATTTGGCTTCCCATTGGTGAATGGTCCCTGACGCCAAGAGTCTTGGCACGGACTGCAAGCGGCCGAACCTGGAGGGTAGAACTTCTTCATGCGGTTGTGCCATGCCGACTGGGAACGACGACGGTACCAGTAGCAGAAGTATAGAACGGCAACTGCGACGGCGACGGTAATCCCACCGGCAACACCGCCCAAGATAGCTTCGGTATACGTCTTCGAACCGGGCGACGATGTTTGGGAAACAGCAGAGACGTGGCCGGGATCCGCAGTAGCGGATGAAGGGTAGTATTCGCCCGACGAAGTCCTTGTGACCGTGGTGCTGGACTCGTTGCTTAACGTGGCCGTGAAGTCTACGCGACTGGTAGGGTGCCCACTGGAGTGGCTTCGGATTACCGAAGGGTTTACGCTGCTAGTAGGGCTCTCGCTCGTGGGGGTGATGAGTTCAGTGGACGTCTCGTCATCCTCATACCTATCTAAGTATGAGAAGGAGCGTCTGATTTGTGCAGTCAAAACTTACAAGTACATTGCGTAGTCAAACGCTATATAGCTCGCATTCGGCTCGTGATGGGGTGTCACAACTAGGGTATGTTGAGTATTCGCGAGTCTGGTCTTATTGTATACCGTCACGTTGTACATCATTTCAGAGCCCGTCCCTGGATTTGTAAACCTTCCGTCTACTTCGCCGTCCAATGCGAAGCTGATATTGGCGAAAGTGGTGACCCCGTACTTCATATACCCTGGAACGACGCAAAACACCCAGATCGCAGTGCCTTCGAGTCCAAATCAGTGGTAAATCTCTAAAGGAACGCGACCATCTACCAACCTGTAAAGGTGAGGGTGACCGTACGAGAGCTTGTATCGTTTGGCCAAGTCGTGGCGTCGTGCCACGATTTGTCAAAGACGTATTGGGGATCTGGCTGGACCTTACATCCTGGGCAGGTGGGGCCGTAGTTCCATGACCCATCGAAGATGGGTTTAACACCCGTCACTGAATCCCCGTTGTAGTCGTCGATGGTCCGGATGGTTTGGGAGGCAAGGGCTCGGGGCAGGAAGAGAAGGACAATGGCTGGGATGAGGCGGGAGACAAGACCCATCCCTGTGTAGTTCATACCAAATAGAAAGAGGCTGAAAGGATTGCGTCCGTGAAAAATGAGGGAAGAAGTCTATCTATGAGGAATGCGTCGTGGCTCTATCCCTGACTGCCATTTTAGCGGCATGTGAAGAATATGCCTTGATATATGGGCGGAGCTTCCGGATCTCAATACCGCTCGCGTCGAGGACTGACATGTCAATTATGATTGATTGTGGAAAAGACATGGAATGTTTTCCGGAACCAAGTACGGCGAGGAAGGATATCGACCGTGCTTGTTGAGGTTTGGCAGCTGCTTTGACCAGAATGTTCCATCCTCGCCGGACCTGATGTATTAATGAGCTATCTGTGTTGAGTAAGGTGGACCGGAGTTGCCAAAGTTGGCTGACTTGACCTGTCCACTTGGCCGAGGACACAGCGGGATCATTTGGTTGAGTCAAAACCGCAGAGGCTATGCGTGGGTCATATGTTGGCTGTACAGCTTGATCAAACCATTTCGATGACCATGGCAGATGCTTACCAAGAATATGGCAGTGCTGTGGAATTCCTCTTTGGGTCCCCTCTCGCATCGATAGATATTTGTTGCAAAGCATGTGCGGAAGGCACAAGCTTTCCCAATCCTTTCATGCACCACGTCAGTGCAGCGGAATCGCTTGGATTAGCAAAATAGGTAATGAGCTGCTCTTGTGAATCGAGATCATGCCAGGGCCAGCCTAATCCGGTATTCATCGAGTCAGTGATCTTCTAAGTTCGGGTATAATGGTGCTACTACCTATGCCGTAGAAACAAGTTCTGTTAGTGTTGATAGCGACTCCGGTTGCACAACATGGGTTCTGTTTATGTAATTGGAGTGGTACTAAACGTCGCTACAACATCAATTCCTACCTTGGTTCGTATGCTGGGGGTGGCTCTACGTTCGCTGCTGCTGCCTCTAGCCGGATTCTCCCTAATTCCACATGTATGAGCTCCATCTGCCTCCTCAACACTGCCGCTTCCTGAGGCGCAATGGCTTCTGAGAACACGTCGGCTCTCGCCACAGCTGCGGTGCGTTCCGGAGAAGCCGGCCTTTGATGGCTAGTCAGCTCTTCTTGCATCAGCGTAGTCCTTGTGATACCGGTGCACGTGTCGTCGCGAACGGTTGCACCGCTTGTGCCGCTTTGTCGAGGTGATTGTGCGACGGTGTCATTGAGATCCACGCTGGGCTCTACGGCTATGGAAGTCCTCGTTAGTGATGCGTTGGAGGACGACGGGGCAGAGAGCATGGCTGGGGCGAGCTCCTGTACGCATCTCGGCAGGGCTTGCCGGAGAGGTCGACGACAAAGC
This sequence comes from Postia placenta MAD-698-R-SB12, assembly GCF_002117355.1. NCBI lineage: Eukaryota > Fungi > Basidiomycota > Agaricomycetes > Polyporales > Adustoporiaceae > Rhodonia > Rhodonia placenta. Next base: position 1,156,821 of record NW_020169845.1, on the reverse strand, counting down.
CGGCGGTGGCGGCAGAAGTTGAACACCACGACAGCAATGATTATTGGAAGAACACCAACGGTAGCACCTATGATGGCCCCCGTGGACGGCAAGGAAGAAAAAGAGCCACTAGGAGTGATGGTAGGGCCGTGTGCAGGCTTTGAAGCTGCGTTCCTGCTATCACCCGAGATCGGAGTAGAATCTGCGCGGCCGCTAGAGATAGAAGTCACCATGGAGCTCCTATTTATGCCTGTGGACACAATACTAGTAGGTCTCGAGGGCGAACTGGTCGGGTTTTGACTTTCAGTTGTAGTGGGAGACGTTGTAAGGGGAGAAGTTGTATCGTCATCCTCGTACCTATGGAAATATGAGCAATGAATTAAGGCCTTATTCTAGGTAAGCCTCACGTGTACATTGCCCAGTCAAATGCTATATAGCTCGCGCTCACGTCGTATTGAGGGATAATAACAAGCGTATGTTGGGTGTTCGGTAGTCCGGTCTTGCTGTATACCGTGACATTGTACAACACACCAGGGCTCGTCCCTGGACTTGTAAATATCCCATACACTTGGTCGTCCAGCACAAATATGATGTTGACGGAAGTAGTGGTCCCCTTGTTATATCCTGGCACGGCGCAAAAGATCCAGATTGCGGTGCCTTCATGCTATTATTGATCTTCGAGATCTGCGGTGACAAAAACTAAGCACTGACCGGTAAATGTGAGAGTGACGTTGTGCGGTTCTGGGTTGCCTGGATGTACGGTAGCCTCGTGCCACGATTGGTCGAAGACGTAGTGTGGATCTAGCTGAATCGCACAAGCTGGGCAGGCCGGACCGTAGTTCCATTCATTACCGTAAACAGGTACAACGCCCGTCGCTGAGTCTCCGTGGTAATCATCGATGGTACGATTGATTTGGGCGGCGAGGTTGCATCGGGACAGAAGGAGACGAAGCAGCGCATACAGGAGAAGACGAAATGCAAAATACATTCTCATTCAGCGCGCTGAAGAATGAATGGAAAGATTATGAACAGGATCATAGACGAGTGCTGGAGGCGAAAGATTATGTCCCGCGAGCATAGGAAAGCGGGAGGGGAGAAGGGGCCTACTCGGTAGCGACGAACCGAGGTATCCTGCTGCCCGCGATGGGAGCGCGTGTGAGATCAAGGCAGATAGTAGAAATTGCTATGAAGAAGTTTCAAGGTCACCTCGGTTTGCCGTCAATCTAATGTTCCAACCATGTCAGATACCCATCATCTGAATTTGATACATGCACCCTAAGGGTTCAAAGACATCCTTGGAAGCATGAGTGAAGGGTAAGAGTAGTCAAGCATGATCGAGTTCGTACAATGACACTCCTGGGGGAGAATATATCATATTAGAAGCGTTTGATGTGCGTCTGGTATTCATGCTTCACCTCAAGTATTGAAGGCGATCGAAATTTGATCCTTAACTAACTATGCCCGTCGCCGAAAGCTCTCCTCATTCTTGGATGAGATCGAACATGTGTAACCCAGCGACTCATTTCATGAGGGCCAACGGACATCTACGATGTCAATGCTCAGGTCTCAGATGCCGACGAACCCTAGTTGCAAGGATCAGACCGATCAGAAGTCGCAAATATGTGCTTGCAAGGCTCACCTTCAAACAGCGCAATCCGTGCCTCTTCGGAGATCTTCAGTGATGTCCCGCGTGCTACAGAAGCGCGTCGGGTCGTTTGGGATCTATCGACGAGATGTGGCGACTGAGCCGGCCTCATTGTTCCACGACCTTGATACTGTACAAGCCGAACAAAGCTCGCGGACGTACACAAGCCCGGTGGGCCGTGCGTGGCAATACACATCAGAATGGTCCGTTCGCTTCCGGAGAGCCGATCGCGTGATCTGATCCGTACATCCAGGTCTATCCCGTCCCGCTATGACGCGGCGCTGCTCTCTCGGAGCGAGATACGTGGTGCAAAGTACCAGATAGAAGCACAGACGCGTGGCGGCCCTCAGCTAGAACCCACAGCGAAATAGCCATGGCTATCGGTACGCTGATACCGCTTGCGGGCCGATCTACACCCACGCCAAGCTGGTCTGACAAGTCCCGGATTGACGCCAAACTTTGGAACAGAATTTATTTTGAGTTTGAATTCTCGTCTGCCATCGCGTGCACTGGCAAGTACAGTGCAAGTCATTCATTTCCCCAATTTGTGCAGATGATCGGCAGAAGGCGATGGTTTACTCTTCGGTGTTTCGGTGTGGATTGGGCGACCACAAGGTTTGCTTCGACGGTGCGGGGAAGCCCACCTGGGAGACTTCCTTCTTTAGATTGAGTTGAAGGTGTACCCTATTCGCACATGTAGGCAACGATTTATGCTCATCTCCGTGTTCGCAAATGATATTTTGACCTCACGGCTTGCTATCTCCTCAGGGCGCTTTGATTGTGGAAATTCAGCAAGGGTCTTGTAGGTGAGAAGTAACCTTGAGTTGACACGGGCGAGAGTTTACTCTTATCTTCGCAGACCTCAATCCTTATCACCTCGGCACGACCACTTAGCATCAAGGAGTGGGTCATGGATATTTGAACAGACATTGTCGCCCCTCTGCCCTCCTGCCTCCACGACCTCCCGGTTTGCACAATGGCGCGCAACGATCTCGATGCAGAGTCAGTACAAAAGTCCATCGACGAAAAGTCGGGCGATGGCAGCGCCGCCGAGAAGGCTAACGTGCGGGAATATGTCGTGCAAACCGATCCGCGCTACCATTTTGACGCTGCCGACCTCGACAAGGTCCAGCGGCGGCTCAAGCAGCGCCATGTACAGATGATTGCGGTGAGCTATTCGCGTCTATTCCCGATCTGCCGTCAAATACTGAGATCGTCCGACCTTGTGTTCATCGCCCGTTAGTTCGCAGGCACGATGGGCACAGGCCTCTTTCTAGGGTCCGGACACGTAATACAGGGAGCGGGTCCCCTCGGTGCACTCATCGCGTACGGCCTTGTCGGAACCATCGCATACGGGACCATTTGCAGCCTTGCCGAGATGGCGTCATTTGCCCCCATTTCTGGTTCGTTTCCGCATTATGCCGCTCGCTGGGTCGACCCTGCGTTCGGATTTGCGTTGGGGTGTGTTGCATTTATCTTCCAAATTATCTTCTAGAGACGGGAGCTTTCCTCTGTCATTGAACTTGCAGGTGGAACTACTTCTACACCAGTGCAATCTCGATTCCTGTCGAGATCACCGCCGCATGTATACTACTCACCTACTGGGATGCAAATGTGTGTCCAATGAGGCCACCCGATTGTATGTTTACCTATTCGTTCTGAACTAGATCAATCATCAAGCAGCATATACTGCTGCCGTCGTCGTCGCCGTGTGCGCCATCAACATTTTCGGTGTGAGGTGGTTCGGCGAAGCAGAATTCGTCTTCTGCCTGATCAAGAGTTGGTCGCCTTCATGCTTTATCCCCAGTTGGTCACATTGACAATGTGATCGATCGCGCAGTCACCTTAATCACCCTCCTCATCATCGCCGGGTTGATCATTGATTTGGGCGGTGGGCCTGATCATGAGCGTATAGGATTCCGAGTATGTAATGCGCTTACCAGATGGATCAGCGCTGATCCTTGCCATCCATAGTACTGGAAGAACCCCGGCGCTATAGCCGGCTCCGGTCTCGAGCCTAAACATCCGGGCCTCGACAAGTTCATTGCCTTGCTCTCTGTGATCGTCCAGTCGGCCTTTTCCTATGGAGGCATGGAGGTCATCGCCATGTGCGTCGTTTTCATTCCGTTTCAAAGCCAGCGTTTTGATGATGACCCGACTATAGTGGCGCTTCTGAGACAGAAAGCCCGCGCCGCAACATTCGGAAGGCCATCCGGCGGGTGTTCTGGCGCATCCTGACCTTCTACGTGAGCCTGCCATCCTGTCGTGTGCTCGAACCCGAGCAAGCGTGACCGATCGCTTTAATCCCAACAGATGCTGGGGATTTTCGTCACTGGCTTGCTGGTCCCGTCCAACGACCCGAACCTCCTGTCGAGCACCGGCACCGCCGCGGAATCGCCGTACGTTATCGCGATGACGCGCGCTGGGATCAAGGTGCTGCCGCATTATATCAACGCGTGCGTGTTCACGTCGGCGTTCTCAGCGGGCAACTCGTCGCTGTATGCGTCGTCGCGCGTCCTGTATGGCCTCGCCATCCGGGGCCAGGCCCCGCGGTGCTTCGCGTGGTGCACGAAGAAGGGACTACCGCTTGCCGCCATCCTCGCGTCGGGGTCCTTTGCGTGGCTCTCATTCATGAACATCTCCTCGGGCGCAGAGACGGTATTCACGTGCGTACCGGCTGCATTCGGCCTTTCCTGCTCGCTCACGCCTACGCCGCGCGGATAGGTGGCTCGTCAATCTGTCGACCACGGGGAGCTTTTTCAGCTGGGGCGCGATGTGCGTTACGTATTTACGATTCTGTGCGTGCATTGTGCTCTCTCCACGTGTATGCGGACTCATGCTGGCGCTGCGGCATCCACAGACAAGGGCTTAAAGGCGCAAGGCTTTGACCGGACCACGTTCGCCTACTGGAGCCCCCTACAGCCATTCCTGGCGTGGTGGGCCCTGCTGTGGCTCGCGCTGTTCATCCTCATTACCGGACTCAGGGTCTTCTGGGACTTTACCGCTTCGGGCTTCTTCACCGACTGTGCGTGCGCTCACGCAACTGCGAATCGCGACTGCTGGCTGACGCTCACCAGATGTCAACATCCCGATATTCCTGGGCTTGTATGTGTTCTGGAAGGTCGTGAAACGGACAAAGTCCTGGAAGGTGAACGAAATGGATTTTGTGACGGTATGTCCGTGCGGTGACGGCATCATCGTACGTGTCGGCTGAGTCTCTTACCCAGGCTATTCCCTCGTTAGAGGAGACGGAAACGCCGGAGGTGATTCCTACGACGATCTTGGCTAAGGTTGCAGACGCGTTGTTCTAGAGGGCGCAGCAGAGTCAACATTGTATACGCATAACGTGTATAAGTATTGTATGAACGTCGTTTGAAAGGCCTAGAGAGCCCTAGGCCGGCTGTAAAGAGAGTCATACATGAGCCGTCGTAGTGCAGATCCAAGCGCCGGATGCATCAGCGAATTCTCTCCCTTGGCAAATTCCGACGTCTCTGGCGAGCACCTGTTCGCTGGGTGCTTCAGACTGATCTGCATACGTGATGCTGTTGCGCCAATACAGAGATGCCGAGCGCGGGCATGTACATCGTCTGCATGTCTCGCTCATGGAGGTTGGCACGCCCCGGACAAAATTAGCAATATACTAACGGAGCCAAGTGCAGACCTGCACCACACTGACTTCACAATCGAGTAAATGCCGAGTGTCGGGATGCACCGTGACTCACCTCCTAAGAAAACGGATACGCGGACCAGAATGCTAAGCGAAGCAAGCGCAGGATATTCAGTCTCTCGTGACAGCTTCGTGGGCCACCAAGGTTGTATTCTATTATATACCACACTCAGCAGGCAGTAGGGCGCATCACCCTCGCGGTGCGAGACCCTGTGTCGTACGGCGGATTGCTTGTACAGCATGTTGACACGGAATCCCAAGGAAATTGGACGATCTTCGTGCAACCAACCTGGCATATTGCAGAATGCATGATGGCAGGTTCCTGTAGCTCGTGGTGCATGAATGACTTCATTGCAGGCAGCAACGACCTGTGTCTGTTCCGGAGTGAGCATGTGCGTGCGAAGGACAGGCGCATACAGGCAGAGCTATATAATTCGAATATGTAAGGTACGACCAAAAGGACGGACTACCGGACGTTAGTGAAGGTGTGTACAGTAAAAATGTGTACGAGACTCACCTCAGCGCTCGAGTAGAGTCGCGTCTATGCCAACGGCCGCTTAGGTAAGGGATTACTGGCGCTCAGTGTCAAAGTCCGAAATGTCCCATTGAATGAGTCCGTAGCTATACACGACTTTCAAAAGTAGGTGATGCACAGGGGTGACATCCAGCAGTACGTTCCTGGTGCCATCTCGCTCCTCCTTTGTCTAGTGGAACATCGAGTTGACGGACGAGGTTGTTCTAGGCGCTCGTGCATGCGCGCTAAGACGAGGCGGCTGTACATGTCTGCTTGTCATGGTCGACCGTAACCGTCTCTCGGTCCCTGGTCTCATTGCACCTTAGCAATCTTCTCACTCTATCCTTCTGATATGCGTCTCACTTACTGATAGAGTGGGCTGCTTAGCTGTAACTCGACACCATGTAGATGGCTCCTTGCGCATGTCATCGGTCCTCAGGAATCATCTGGTGAGCTGTTCAATACCTTTTAGCAGGGAGATACTCTCACGTACCTCAAATTAGTAGTGTATGCTTCAACGTAAGTATGTAATTGCTTGTGTCACTAAGCTTGCGTACGTATATTCCCGTCTCTGAAATCGAGCTCCAATAGGCAACTCTCAAATCGGTAAACAACTTTATTTATGTCATTTGTACATGACACTTACCTATGCACCGATCTGGACGTCAGGGACGTGGTTCTGAAAGTCGTTTTCTAGGTGAAATCAAATATTGGCTGTTCTACTCGGCAGTCGCACGTTCCTCTGCGATCGTGACGGACGGCAGAACCTTCGAATCTCATCTTTTGGTTTTTGTTACAATGACAGCATATTCTTAAATCGCTTCACGCCGCCAGTGAGCGGCTTTGGTACCTAAAAATAGGCACAAGGTGCTTCTCCGGTGCTGACTAAATGTAGTATATGCTTCACTGGGAATACGTACAGACACGTACCGTTCGATGCAGATGCATCGTTCGAACAGCACCGTGTCGCTTATGTGTATGAGCATTTGCAAAGCCTGGTAATAACACTGCCATTCGTGTGTTCGGGCCTGCCTTACCAGTCAAGGTTTCTCCCCATCTTTCCTGCTTGCGTTTGTTCATAACCCGCGCCATTCACTATTCCCTCGTTCGTAGGGGTCGGAACGAAGTGAAGACTGTACTTGCGCGACATTAGTCATTCCCCAGCTGTGTCAGTCTCAAATGGTCACATGCGACGGAGCGAAGCAATTCGGCCTGGACATCTCGGGCAGATGCTTCGATCTGCCACACATGTACGTCGAAGTATAGAGAGCACCAGGTACGATGTTTGTTCTGTTCCGCTCCTCTGTCATAGCATGGAGCTCCGGGAGAATGGCTCGGTAGTCTATTATATCCTGTGATGTCTCTCTTCTGCTTCTTCTTGACCCATGACACGAAGCCGCGAGGTCTTCCACCCGAAAGGATGCAAGCAAAGGCACATTTGAACGCTGGTAGGTCTTTGGAAGTCAATATGCACATCTAATGGCTTTCCCTATTCCTGATTGTTATAGATTATTGCGGCGAAGCTCGCAACTGTACTGCGCGGGTACCACTTCGAAGTTATGGAAGGGAGGCGTATACGTTCACGCATACCGCATGGTCCTCTTCAAGACTTCTTGGTTTTTTTATAACTCTCGGGGTATTATCCCCATGACCTTTGAGTTCTTCTTCCCTAAGAATCCGCCAGTGTCTTCCACAAGTTCCAGGTACTTAAGAACAGACATTCACCCCACTTTCACTACAGCTACAACCTCCCATGGCTCTGCAAAGCATCGCTGAGACCTGGCTGCGCACGTTTGCGCTTGCGGCATCCACGGGTGATGTCCCCGCCATTGTACAGACCTTCCTTCCCGATGGGTTCCTCAGAGACCTACTCGTGTTCACATGGGACGTCCACTCGCTCGAGGGACACGACAAGATGACGGCGCACTTACGTACCACGCTCGCAGGCGCACAGCTGTCCAACTTTAAAATCGAGACGCGGCCTGGGTTGTGTGCCGAGCCGAGCACCAAGGGTGGCGTCGGCGCGTCGTTTACGTTCGAGATGCCTCGCCGCTACGGGCGGGGCTACGTGCGGCTGCTTCAGGGCCAGCCGTCGAACGAGTGGAAGGCCATGGCGGTATATCTCGCGGTCGACGATCTCAAGGGCCACGAGGAGCTGGGGCCTGAACCCGGCGTGTACGGCGGGCACACGCTCGCCTGGGAAGAGGTGTTTGCGGCGCGCCGCGCGCGCATCGAGCAGGACCCTTACGTGATCGTCTGTGAGTGCAACGTAGCACCAAGCGGAGAGTAGAGCCCATGCTGATGCCTCACGTGATCAGTGGGGGCAGGACAGAATGGGCTGAACGCTGCGGCGCGCCTCAAGCAGTGGAATATCCCGACGCTCGTCCTCGAGAAAAATGCACGCATCGGCGACCAATGGCGTGGGCGGTACCCGACGCTCTCGCTGCACTCCATTCGCAACTGGTCCCACCGTACGTTTCCTCGCACTCAGCAGGTGCATACTGCCTTCTGACCTGAGAGCTCCACAGTCGCCTATCACCCCTTCCCAGAGAAGTGGCCCGAGTACGCTCCCCGGGAAAAGATGGGCGCCTGGCTCGAGCAATACGCAGACACACAGGACATTGTCGTCTGGACACGCTCGAAGCTTCTTCCCGGTGCGCGATACGACTCCGCAAGCGGTCGCTGGACCGTAACTGTCGATCGTGCAGGGACGCTTGTGCAACTGCACCCCGCGCATGTTGTCTGTGCCGTCGGCAGTACTGGCCCGCCGCGGATGCCCCTCATTCCCGACCGCGCCCGTTTCGCAGGAGAGGTCATGCACTCCAGCGCATACCCCGGTGGGGCAGCCTATACCGGCAAGCATGTCGTCGTCGTCGGCGCATGCCAGTCTGCCTCGGACATCTGCCAGGATCTCGCGTTCCGTGGCGCGTCCGTGACGATGGTCCAGCGGTCGTCCACGTGCGTCGTGACCATCAAGACGGCGGCGGACGATGAGCGAGCGTGCTTCCCTGACGGCGTGCCGACCGACCTGTGCGATCTCAAGTTCCATTCACTTCCCATGGGTCTGCGTCGGCGTCTCTCCGAGGAGGACGCGGATCTGAATTGGGAGAGGGAACGGGAGCTGCACGCAAAGCTCCGGAAGGGAGGGCTCAAGTTGAACATGGGTAGGAATGGCTCAGGACATGTGTTCCTCATCTACGAACGGCTCGGAGGTATGCGGCTTGCCTGCATTTTAACATCCGACTCGCCTGACTTAATCTCCAGGATATTGTAAGTATACGACCACCATGAAATCACTCCTAATCTACGCATACTTTAGGGTGGGACCTCGGTCTCTCTGATTATATTGGCTCTGGCCGCGTCAAGGTCAAGCAAGGCGTTGAAATCAAGCAATACGTGCCAGATGGTGTAATGTGTACCGACAACACCTTCCTTCGTGCGGACGCCGTGATACTTGCGTACGTCGTGGACCGTCCATCTTTCGGCATCTCTTGCACGCTCACCATATGTGCACTAGTACGGGTTGGCAGGATCCGCGCGAGGGCTTGAAGGATGTCTTTGGTGCCAACGTGCTCGACAAGACCAAGACGCCTTGGGGACTCGACGACGAGGACGAGATTTCGGGCTGCTGTCGCCCAACGGGCCATCCGGGAGTACGTACAGTTGTTATCTGCGCTCTGCACAGACTTGACAGATAACTTTACTTCATCGTGCAGCTTTGGTATGCCCTGGGTGACCTCGCGACCTCACGCTTTTACTCGAAGCTGTTGGTACGTCGCCGACCCCACTATTTTTCCTTGATATCGTGGGCTAAAATAAGTGTTATAGGCCCTTCAGATCAAAGCCATACAGGTTGGAATGTCCGCTCCCGCAGGCATCCAAGCTCGATTGTAGCATGGTGCCGACGATGAATCTATACAAAGGCATCTGAAAACCGAGAATTACTCGCAGAATCGACTCTGTATATTGTCTGCTGTCTGCTTACATTGCACTTCCTTTCTCTCTCTGTACTTGATGACTGCTGAATGACACGGCTGCCATCCAGGCAGCGTCAAATTTCAATTACATAATCATATCTGCTTTCCTCAATTCCATAACTTGCCATGAACGAGGTTATGTCACATTCAATCGGCTGTAGCCTTGGCCAGTACCATTGCTGTCACTTGCCAGCGTCATGCATGGCATTCGGCTTTTGAATGTGGGCAGAGGAACGATTCTTCTGTCATCAGGGGGCGCGCACGTCGTATGTTCATTGTCCCCACGATGTGAAGCCACATACCAGACACTTGCATCTGCAAAGTGGCGGCCAAGACAAATTCTGAAACGCGTGCAGTCGCTACTATTAACCTTACGATGTACCAGGCAAACAGCTTACCGTCTCCCGAAACCGAGCACATACTTACATAGAAGCCGCTCATTGCGTCCGTGTCCACTCCTTCCCAGCGTTCCGGGCGAAATGCATCCGGATCAGGGTAGAGTACTGGAACATGTGGTTCCCGCACGATTCGCTGTGAGAGAATGGAGTTCAGATATAGATGAGGACTCGCCCCGCATCACTGCCACGAGCGCTACCGCTACCTTGCCCGGGCTTCCTCCTGTGTTTAATCTTTCGGATTATGCATTGCACACGCGCAGTGCGTAGTATAAGTGACTGGACACGAGTCTACCCAGATGGGAAGGCACGAGTTATGAAGCACGTGACCGTTGCATTCCGTGCCTGGGTAGTCTGCCTGCTCCGTTCATCGTCCGAGTCACTAGTACTAGTACTTACGACGTGGTATTTCCCCTCACTGCCTGTGAATCCTCTTGCGTGACAGGCTAAGGCCAGTGATGTCACAAGGCGCACCGTAATCGCACAATGCACATTCGCAGATAATCTAACGTCGGTTATATTATTCGGTCACATTCCGCTCACAACGTGCGTTCCGCTGTCCTCAGGATCCCAATCTGCGTCGCCTTGATCTGAAGAGCCTGTATAGCCGATACTTAAGTCCATACTTCTCTTGAAATTAAAAAAAAGGACATACCAATAGTTTTGACAGGAACCGCGCTGTTCCAAAGTCCCCGACAGCATACCAAAGCTGCAGGATGCACGTAATCAATTCCAGCTGCCCATTAGTCTAAGAATACGCATACGTACACCTGGATGCCCTGTCGGACGGTAAGTATTCGAAATTTCTCCTTCATCGTCGAGGCCCCAAGGAACTCCCGTGCTATCGACGATCTCAGTGCCGAATATTTCCTTCAAACTCTCGCGGTTGCCTAGCCAACCCGTTCTGTTTCGATGTGGACTGAGTGAGACCCGAATAAATTTCTGTATATCTTGTGAACTTACGCGAAAATAACGACATCGGCAGGGAGCGAGGAGGAGTCATTGAACATCACGCCGTCGGCTGTGAATTGCTTCACTTCTACACCCTGTTTGACCTTGACGCGTCCAGAGGCAATGTAATCCGCAAGGCCGAAGTCCCACCCTGCAGAACAGGTTAATATAAAATCATCATTAGTGAGGGATACTCACAATACCCTGTAAGGAGCGTCAACCATTGTTCCGTCATGCAGCATGTATCAGGTACTTACCGCCGAGTCGTTCGTAAATCAGGAAGACATGTCCAGATCCGTCCTTGCCCATATTCAGTTTAAGCCCGCCCCTCCTCAACTTTGCGTGGAGCTCCTTCTCTCTCTCCCACTCCAAGTCTGCCTCCTCCAAGGTGAGCCGCCGGTTCAGGTTGATAGGCAGTGACTGAAATTTCAGGTCACATACGTCGATCGGCACATCGTCTGGGAAGAGCACATGCTCGCCGCCTGCTCCCGTGCTGATATCTACGACACAAGTTGACGAGCGCTGCACCATTGTCACCGACGCAGCACCGCGGAACGCGAGATCCTGGCAAATGTCTGCGGCTGACTGGCACGCACCGACAACAACGACGTGCTTGCCCACGTAAGGCGCACCACCAGGGTAAGCTCCAGAATGTATCACAACACCATCAAAACATGCACGCTCGGGTACATGCGGCATGCGGGGCGGGCCCATGCTCCCAACAGCGCTGACGACATGCGCGGGATGCAGCTCAACACGCGTGCCAGCATGATCGACGACAAGGGTCCACCGCTTTCGAATAGTATCGTAGTGCGCACCAGGGAGGATGGTGGAGCGCGTCCAGACGACCAGATCCTGCGTTTTGACATATTGTTCTTGCCAATCGGCCATCTTGTCACGTGGTGCGAACTCAGGCCAGGTGTCTGGATATTGCTGGTAGGAGACTATGCAAGAGAGCGTGGGTGAGTGAGCGTGATATCACGGTCGTGCGCAGATCCCCATTTAAATGAACGTACAGTGGGAGAAATGACGTATCGAGTGTAATGACAGAGTTGGGTACCGCTCCCGCCATTGGTCTCCGACCTTGTCATTCTTCTCGATGACGAGCGTAGGTATGTTCCAGTGCTTCAGGCGGGCAGCAGTATTGAGGCCATTGTGCCCTGCGCCAACTGTCGAAACGAGTGAGTAGTCGTCTGCATCATCGCGCGGTGTACACACGTACCAACAATCACGTACGGGTCCTTCTCAATCGCCCTGCGGCGCTCAGAAAACACTTCCTCCCAAGACAACGTATGTCCACCGTATACGCCAGGCTCGGGTCCGAGCTCCTCGTGGCCCTTGAGGTCATGTAATGCGATATACACTGACATGGCCTTCCACTCTCCCGAGTGCGCTTCCTTAAGTAGACGTACGTAACCACGTCCCAGGCCGTGCACTGTACCAAACGTGAACCCCGCGCCGATCCCGTCCTTGGTACTTGTCTCAGCGCAGAGCCCAGGTCTTGTCTCGAGCTTGTAGTCTGAAAGATGAGCATCAGCTAGCCTTGATGTGAGGTACGCTGTGATTTCTGCGTGTCCCTCGAGACTGTGGAAGTCCCATGACAAGGTGAGGTGGTCGCGGAGGAATCCATCGGGAAGAAACATCCGCACTGTGGCCGCAGCGTCGCCGCGGATTGTCGCAAGAGCAAAGCTGTGTAACCATGTCTCGGCGACGCATTGCAGGCTCATAGTGACACCACAGTGGGAAATGAGGAAAATGGTGTTCGCCATTTCCACCAGTGTCAATTATATTATTTCGAGGTGATACTTGATGGCAGCGGGCCATCACGTTTGCAGCATGCCTCTTGGTGGCTATGGATATAGTCCTGCATGAGCCCGTAGTTGATGACAGCGGTAATCGCGTGCTAGACTTGCTCTTTCCTTTCTCTCCACGCACGGTTCACCATAATACGTGTACTACCAACAACGGAGCATTCATGTGACAGTCAATTTCCAATGATATGCAACTAGATTATGTTAGTGGCAGCGTTTTCCATTTAGCGCATTGTTGGAACACGTAACAGAAGGAGGAGAGCAGACCATCGACAAGATGATTGGACTACTGATGTGTTTCGTATGCTTATCGCGACCACATTTGAGAAGCTGCGCTCTATTCAAGGTGACCTGTTGCATGAAGCTGCAGAAAGGACACTGATGAATAAGTAAACGCGAACATCGCTTTCGCACAAACGTATATGAGTGTGGGAGTACTTCAATCTTACATCAACACCGCATAAGCGCACGTGAGCTACACAAAGGAACTTGATTGCTGAGAGAAAGCACGAGTTTTGGGTGATGATAACGGCTGTGTACAGAACAACACATTCGAGATATGTATACATCCCCATAGATATCGCAGATGATGCATTGCGCTTCAACGTAACGTTCCCTCGCATCATTGTACTTCATCTTTTCGACATCAAAAGCGAGCTCGAACATGTTCCGGAGAAGCTATGCCGACCTGCTTCGCCTTGATTTGCAGCGCCTACAAAGTCGCGAAGGTGAGTGATTCTGCCCCATGGGAACACATAGACGGCAATCATAGGCGCACCAATGATCTGGAATAGACCCGCGTAGTGAGAAGGTCCCCTACTGCATACCAGAGCTGCATATCAAACGTTGTTAGCTTCTTCCAGACTCGTTTTGAGCCTTGGATCACACATACTCCAGGATGCCCAGTTGGGCGGTAACAGCCACAAAGTTCCCCCTCTTCGTCTAGGCCCCACGGTGCCTTTGTCGCCTCGACGGTCTCGGTGCTGAAGATGCCTTTCAGGCTTTCACGAGAGTCCAACCAACCCGACCTAGTGCAACGTGACCTCAGATCAGATGTGGAAGCAACTGGGCTTACGCGAATATGACGACATCTGCACGGAGGAAGGAACCATCTGTACAAATCACACCGTCCGGCACATACTGCTTAACCTCGACACCTTGTTTGACCTTGACACGGCCAGATTCAATGTAATCGGCTAGGCCAACATCCCACCCTGCAAGGCGTTAGAATTAGATCTGCTCGCGGTAGTGCCGTCACTCACAATATCCTATACTCGGAATCAGCTTGTTTACAATTCTCTTTACGAGCTAAAGCACTTGCCTCCAAGCCTTTCAAAAACCAAGAAGAAATGCCCCGAGCCGTCCTTTCCCATGTTCAGCCTGAGCCCGCCTTTCCGTAGCTTCGCATGCAGCTCCTTCTCATCGTCCAGGAGTGTATCTGCTCTCTCGAGCGCTAGTTTCCGATTAAGGTTGACAGGCAAGGACTGGTACTTCAGATCGCATGCATCGAGTGATACGCCCTCCGGAAACAAAGTACGCTCATAGCGTGTCGCGGTCTTGATTGATACAACGCACGTCGACGAGCGCTGTACCATGGTCACAGAAGCTGCGCCGCAGAATGCGAGATCTTGACATATATCTGCGGCTGACTGACAAGCCCCAACCACCACCGCATGCTTACCAGCGAACACTGCACCTCCAGGATATGCGCTCGAATGGATGGCCTTGCCAGCAAAGTGTGTGCGCTCCAAAATGTCGGGAATCCTAGGCGGCCCGGTGCTTCCTACGGCACATATGACATGCGCGGGATGCAGTTCCACGGGTGTGCCCGCGTGATCGACAGTGAGGGTCCAGCGTCCGACTTCCGGGTCATATCGAGCTCCAGGAAGGATGGTGGAAGACGTCCAGACTAGTAGATCCTGCGAGATAACATATTGCTGCAGCCAATCAGCAATCTTGTCCCGGGGCGTGTACTCGGGCCATTTATCTGGGAACTGCTGGTAGGCAACTGCAAAATTGTTAAGTTAGAAGGAGCAGGAGAACAGGATTAATCGAGAATACAATGGCAAACGTTGCTCGTTCCGTGCAAGGAAAGCGTGGGGTACCGTTCGCGCCATTGGTTCCCAACTTGAGCTTTCTTCTCAACGACGAGCGTCGGTATATTCCATTGCTTGAGCCGAGCAGCGATCGTCAGACCGCATTGTCCTGCACCCACTGTGTATGTATAATCAGCGTAGAGCTGTGTGATCACCCGCTTCACTCACTGACGATTACGTATGGATCTCTTTCAATCTGTCGCCGGCGCTCCGCGAATATGTCTGTCCAAGACAATGTATGCCCACCATAATGGCCAGGTTCGCGTCCGAGTTCTTCATATCCCTTGATGTCTGCGACGCCTAGAAATACAGACAGCGCCTTCCACTGGCCAGAAGACGTATCTTGCAACAACCGGACGTAGCCACGGCCGTAACAGTGGGGCGTCTCGAATGTGAACGCCGCTCCTACCCCGCCCTTGGTGCTCCGCTCAGCACAGTACCCAGCCCTTGTGTCAGGCCTGAAGTGAGATAAATGAGCTGCGGTGAGCCTTGGCACAAGATATTCTTTGATCTTATCGTGTCCCTCAAGTGAGCGCAAATCCCAGGTGAGAACAAGCTGATCGCGGAGATAGCCATCAGGGAGAAAGGTTTGCACGGTAGCGAGGACGTCGCCGCTGAGAGTCGCGCGTGCAAATGTGTCCAACCAGGTTTCGGCGATGACCTGCAAATCCATGGAGAGATCGTTAGTGAGCATCTGTCGTGATGTCCTGTCAAGGTGAGTTATTTCAGCAAGCTTTTATGCAAGGGACGAGGTCCCAGGACGTCATACACTGACGTTTCTACATTTGACTAATGTAGAGGTCACCGGCCCTCTTTAAGAAGTCTCGAAGCCATTTAAATTCGGGATGCAGTGTCCTTGCTTCGGCCGGGTTCCGATCTAGTCTTCGTCAGCTATGGGACCGTACCCTGGGAGACAACATCAGCATAATGGTGTCAATGCCGCGCGCAGATCAGGTGTGTGTTTGAGCGAAGGTACGGACATTAATCGGGAGGCACAGTGAGCAGAATCAGACCCTCTAGGCAGTAAAAGTAATTAACACGAACCCATACTATCGATGGTAGTGCCGTTGCTAAAGATCACGAAGGCGCCACAAACACAGCTGGGCGATGTCATTATGCAATCCATTCGTATCTCCACGTACAGAGCCCACGAGAATAATCATGATATAATCCTGTAATACCTCTGTGGAAGGGTGCTACACGACTGCCAAAGTCAAGAAGTCCCACCATGATACTCCCATCAAATCATGTTCAGCTGATGTGCCTTTATTTGCAAACCCTGCGAACGTGCTCGTGAAGGATGTCTCCAGGTCCTTGAGTTGATAACTTACCAACTGCTTCGACAGAAATCGTGACATGGCGAAATCCCCAGCACCGTACCACAGCTGCATGGGAGTCTCGTCAGCGCAGGAAGCGGACACTGAGCCCAATCAAAGCTTTACTCCTGGGTATCTTGATGGCCTATAGCATCCCAGTACTTCGCCTTCTTCATCCATGCCCCACATGGGGTCCGTCTGGTCGATAACATCGGCGCCAAAGAGCTCGCGAAGGCTCACTCGTGGGTCGATATAGCCGGTTCTGTACACGTCCGTGGCAAGCGTTAGACACTTCATCCACGGAGGAAGCTGGTGCGTGGAGCGTACGCAAATACCACGAGGTCAGCAGCAAGCTCGGAACCATCGGTGAATACGACACCGTGCTCTGTAAAACGTGCGATCTCGACACCTGACTTGACCTTCACGCGCCCCGTAGCAATCATGTCCGCGACACCAACATCAATCCCTGCGAAGCGACGTCAGACAAATGACGACAGAGGAGTTATGGTAATCACAATAGCCTACGAGAATGCGGCAAAGTTAGTTGTTGTAAAAGATGTGACGAGAGATCCACTTCACCTCCAGCACGCTCGTATACCAAGAAATGCTGCCCCGAACCGTCCCTGCCCATATTCAGACTCAGCCCTCCTTTCCTCAGCTTCGCGTGAAGCGCCGTTTCCGCCTCCCAATATTGCTTCTCCCGCGCCTTCGAGAACTTCCTTTGTAAATTCAGCGGCATCGCGCTGAATTTGATATCGCAGATCTCCAGCGGGGAGCCATCCGGGTAGTTGCGGTACATCTGCACTTGCACGTTGTTGATCGACACGACGCACGTCGACGAGCGCTGGACCATCGTGACGGACCGCGCGCCGCGGAATGCGAGGTCCTGGCAGACGTCTGCGGACGTGTTCGCAGCGCCGATGACGAGGGTATCCATCCCGACAAACGGACGTCCGCCCATGTACACACTTGCATGCAAGACGGCACCCTTGTACCGCTCGCGCCCCTCGATCTCAGGGATGCGGGGCGGGCCGAGCATGCCAATCGCAACAACGAGGTGCGCGGGCTTCAGTGGCACGTGCATCCCGTTTTTGTTCACTATGATACTCCACCGTTTCGTGTCATGGTCGTATTTTGGGGTTGGCATGATGTATGAGCTCGTCCAGACGATGAGGTCCTGAGACTTGGCATAGTACTCTAGCCAGTTGGCCAGCTTATCCCGGGGCGTGTATTCCGGCCAGTTCTGCGGATAGGGTTGGTACAACACTGGACGCTCAATGTCACCCTGCAATTCATATAGAAATATGAAGCGCGCCTTACACGTGTGGTGGTTGCGCGTTGTATGCAGAGACAACGTAGGATAGCGCTGCCTCCATTGATCGCCGATCGCCTTGTTCTTCTCGATCACGATCGTTGGAATGTTCATTTGTCTGAAACGCGCTGCCACCTGCAGCCCAGTCTGCCCTCCACCCACTGCGTTGGGTAAGTGGGAGGGCGAGCGAGCATTCTCGATAGTACTCACTGATCACGACATACGGATCTTCCTCAATCCGCTTCCTGCGCGCTATGTCCACTTCTTCCCACGACAACGTGTGCCCGCCATACACGCCAGGCTCTGGGCCTACTTCCTCGTGACCTTTGATTGCATCCAGCATCGTAAAAAGCGATAGAGCCTTCCAGTCGGCCGTAGCCATGTCCTCCTGTAGGAAGGCATACCCACGGCCTCGACGATCCGGCATCTCGAACGTGAAACCCATGCCGATACCTGTGCCTTCAAGTACAGGCTCGGGGCTGAAGCCTTTCCGTTCGTCGACCTTGAAGTTGTACAGATGTGCGGCGGGTAGCGTGTCGTGCAAGTATGCGGAGATCTTGTCGCGACCCTCGAGGGAACGGGTGTTCCAAGTAAACACTAGAGCGTCACGAAGCCAGCCATGCGGAAAGAAAGTCTGGACGGCAGCGTCTACGTTGCCCCGGAAGGCAGCCAGAGCAAACCTCGTCAGCCAGTTCTCAGCGACACTCTTGGTGTCCATTGTAGAATGTAGGGACGTCGAGCAGTCGGAGCGTCAAGAGCAACTGCCGAGCTTTAGAACACGACGCGTGGGAGTGTCCTGGGAAGAGTCATGAGAATGTAAGGTTACAAGTGTTAGATCAACACAGGGTCAGCAGGACAGGCTTGGCCAAAAGTAATTGGCCTTGTGCTGATTCTCGGTGGTCCTGAGTACTGCCAAAGAACAGAGTGTATAAGCCGTGTCGTATACCGCATACCTATCCACTGTACTGTCATTGTCTGGGGGTTCAACATATACAGACAAGTAGGTTGAGAAAATACCTGATCTTCGCATCGGCCTGTATCCTGTAAAAGATAAGAATGGAAACATCTGTAGCACAGACGCTGCGTGTATAAAGTTCGCTTACCGATCCCTTCCCGCTCGACACGATGACATGAGAGCCAAAACATCCGATCGAGGGTTGGATTGAACTTTACCAAAAAAACAGACGGGCGGTACTTGCAACTTGGGCCTATCTCTTTTCATCCAGAGGATCAAGCTTCAAGGTAGATAGCATATCGCTATGCATTGCACATGCTCGCTAAGGCGTTGCCTTTGTGTCTTGCTACGAGAATGATGTAACATCTGTTGAGCCCCAGCCCTCGGTCACCACGCATCAGGACCCAATTAATAGTGAGTGCCAAAGGATACAATGTGATGACGAGGATATAAGGCTAAGGAAGAGGGAAAGAGGTGCTACCGGATATGTATGGACAAACCCCTAATCGAAAATCTCTGCTAGACGCCTGTCATAATCTAATCGTTACAAATTCCCAGAGGCCGGGTAAGCTCCGGATTAGGGCTTAGCCTCGTAAACCCAAATGGAAGCTTCTGACGTAAATACTAAACTAATTAGGTTCTGCCAAATGGCAAATATTGCCTAGCAGGCAGATACACAGTTGCGGACAGACAAACAAAGGCAGCAAATACTTGGGCCGGGCTTCATGTGCCTGAAATCTGGGTACGGGACCACATCAACAGGTGTTGCAGCGTGCAATACTTACTATCGAGCCATTTTGTACCGTAACTACATAACTACATCGACCTCTCCGTCGAAAAATTGACTCAAACTTTTGGCGGACCCTATACGCCGTGGGAAAGTCTCAAACTCCCACATCTGAACACCGTTTTCCCAAACATTTCCTTGTGTAGTGCTACAAAGATTGTTGCCTTTGCTTGTACCTGGCAGAGCGGCAGATTTCTGCGAACAACACGGCGAACCTGATGTTCTGTAGGTGTTTCTCTAAGGCAACATGTCTAGACGCCCCTGATGGCCCAGGCTAGAGTCCGTATATGTGACATGTTAGCGACTCAACGAATGAGCCCCATCCCACGTCTGTCCGAGGTGCTGCCAAATGGAAACTCATTTTCCCCGGATACCCCTGCGATAGTTGATGAGGGAGCGCGCATACAGGCAACATCGGGTCCGGAAACTCTCAGTGTGAAGCTTTGTTGCCCCCGGTCTCACAGGTACGAAGAAGCACGTTGCGCTGTGATGCTCCTCCGTGAGTACTGCCCGCGCACCCCAGAACCCACAAATAAATTGTCGATCAGCGTACGTGCATCTTATATACCTGTAACACAAATGTCGCAAATGACATCAACGCATCTGTGTCTCCGTCCGTTACTGTCTACAACACTAGACAGCAGTGGCTTCCCGCGCCTCTAGTCGGTATCGCTCTCGACCTCTCGGAAGTGGTTTATATACCCACGTCGGCAGAGAAATCCTTCTTCTTGCTCCTGCTCCTGCGTCCAACCCGACATGCTTTCCCACCGGGTGGCCGGCACATCTCCCATTTCTTCCCACATGCACACATACATATACCAGTATGGCAAAAAAGGCTCTCAAGTTTCCAGCAGACTGTACAAATGCGTATAATGTGCGCGGGTATTCTTAGGTCATCGACAAGGAGCACACGCTTAGACGACAGCGATCTATTTGCCTGACTGTCACTCTCGATTAGTGCGAATATATCTTGCGCCAGCTTCCACGTCTGCCAAGCGACTCACTTCCTCCTTCATAAGAGGCTCTGCGAGCCCTAGCCATGGCTACCCAGCCCGGTACAACAGCATCTTCGAGCGCCACCCTCGTAGATCACTTCCGCTTACCACCAAACGCCGCTGCTTCTCCCAACTCACCGCCAAACACCGTGACGGCCACCAACGCCGACCTCTGGACGCAGCACCTCTCTACATCCTTCGGCACCATAGCAGACCAAATTACCGCCGCCTCGCACGTACTCGCAGCTGTCGAGGTACCTGCCGGGACGCCCGCAGTCCTACCGACGGACAGTACGACCGCGATCGCAGCGCTCGCCTCTCGCCTAGACGCAATCGAGCGCACGCAGGAGCATCTTGCGGAAGAGCTCGACGCCGTGCGCGCACACATGGGCAAGGCAGACAACGCACCGTCCACGAACGGAGCGCTTGCAGTCGAGGAGGAGCCTCGCGCTCCGGGAACCGGGGCGCCAGAAGCGGAGCCAACGGACCTCGCGAAGACAGTAGAAGAGCTGCAGAAGAAGGTCGATAAGCTCGCTGAAACGGTGCGCCTCGAGTGAGTGCCTGTGTCCCTGCTGCAGTTCCGGGGCGGCACGCGAGCGCTAACGGTCTTCCCGCGATGCAGCCAGTCGCGCCTGTATGCGCGCCTGAGGAACGCGGTGATCCCGATAAATAAGACGCCGATTTCTCCGCTCGTGATGGCCAACGGAAAGACCCCCGCTAACTTCCCAGGGACGAAGGGCGAGTTCGAGCGCATGACGAGTGCGTATCTCGATGTCATATTGTCGAAGTATATTGACGACATCGTCGTGCGACCAAACAGAGGAGCGCTACGAACACTTGCTGAAATCGTACGACCAACCCGTCAAGGGCGACACTGCGGCCAAGCGCCAGGCTGCACGCGAGTTTCTTGGACTGCCTCCGGTGTTTTGACGTGATGACCGGAGTAATAGGGATATCGTTTACGTTGGCATGATAAACTACAGCTAGCAGAATGCTCGGTACGTGGTGTATATCCGTTCCGCATTCAGCGAGACAACAAAAGCACCGTTGTATATTGTGCCGTATCTGCGATCGCTATACGGAGGAGCTTGGAAGGATCGCCTACACAATGACCCCAGTTTGTGCGCAAGAGCTCAGATATTCCCACCGTAAATAACAGGGACGGCATCGTTTTGATACTGTCAAGGACGCAGTGAAGTAGCATGAGACTGACTATGGCTTTCTGGGACATCAAATAACCGACTAAGATTCAGGATCGTTTTGCAGCTCAAGCGTGGGGCACCATGGCATGCATATTCCTGAAAACATCGTAGACGCCATCGCTTATCGAGATTGCTTCCGTGAAGGGGGGGCTTTGTTTCAGTACTTTGCCAAGATTCTCACACTTGGTGTTGATCTCCTCAATCTGAGAGGTAACTGTTTATTATCTATAGTCATGAAAACGAAAGGAATAGATGACAAGGGACGCCTTGAGAATCGTGTCGCTGAGGATTCTTGAGGAAGGGAAGTCATACCTGCTGACGGGTCCAGGCGCCCTCGCTGGACATAATCGCCGCATGGGCCCGGGGCAGAAGCGTATATAGGGCGTAGAGGCCTGCAGCTCACAGCCGATCAAGACCATGGAGCCCCACGACATTGCTGCGGCCTGGTTGCATGGCTTTGCTCTAGCAGCATTCCGGGGTGATGTCGCTGCGACTGTCGACACTATTCTCCCCGATGGTTTCCTGCGCGACTGGCTAGTGTTCACTTGGGATATTCGCTCCCTGGAAGGCCATGCCAGTATCTCGGCATATCTGGTGCCCACGCTGGTCTCGACGCACCTATATAACTTCAAGCTAGACGACAGAGCAGGAGCGGCGCCCGAGACTGTTCTTGACGTCGGCGTCGGTGCAGGATTCACGTTTGAAATGCCGCACCGTCGTGGACGTGGATACGTGCGGTTATTTCCAAGTACATGCGACATTACAAAAGAGTGGAAGGCCATGTCTTTGTTTTTGATGGTCGAAGACATCAAGGGTCATGAGGAGCTTGGGCCCGAGCTCGGAGTCTATGGCGGGCATACGCTCTCTTGGGCTGAGGTACTCGCGGAGCGTCGCGCATCTATCGAGAAGGACCCATATGTCGTCATTCATGAGTACAGTGCATAGTAAAATGCTCACTGCTCAACCTCGTAGCCAGTCGGCGCTGGCCAAAACGGCCTGAACATTGCCGCGCGCTTCAAGCAGTGGAGTATTCCGACGCTGGTTGTGGAGAAGAATCACCGTGTCGGAGACAACTGGCGTCAGCGCTATCCGACACTGTCTCTGCACACCACCAGACAATTCTGTCGATGTTAGTGCATTCGTCGCGAGTGCGGGTCTCGTAGCTAATACTTCGTGCAGTCCTATATCAACCCTTCCCTGAGAATTGGCCCACATTCTCACCCCGAGACAAGCTCGCGGATTGGATGGACCAATATGCTGTTTCACAGGATTTGGTGGTGTGGACAGACTCTGAGATCAAGCCGTGCGCGCAGTATGACGATACGAGCGGACGATGGACGGTCATAATTAGCCGAAACGGTGCTGACATCGTGCTTCGACCAGCACACATAATTTGTGCTGCTGGAATTACCGGACCCCCGCAAATGCCACACGTTTCGAATAGCGACGTCTTTCGGGGCGAGGTCATGCACGCAGTCGCATATCAGGGTGGACAGCCCTACGTTGGTAAACGCACGATTGTTGTCGGTGCGTGCCAATCGGCTGCGGACATCTGCCAGGATCTTGCCTTCCAAGGCGCGGCATCCGTCACGATGGTCCAGCGCTCGTCAACCTGCGTCGTGTCCATTAAGACCTCTACTGAGGAAATAGGAGCCCTCTACCGTGAGGACCTGTCCATCGATGTCTGCGATCTCAGATTCTTCTCTACACCGAGAAACCTCATCAGGAGAATGCTGAAGGCGTCGGAGTCTTTCCTTTGGGCGAGAGAGGCTGACTTGCATGCAAAACTCAAGAAAGGAGGGATGAAGCTGAACATGGGCGATGGGTCCGGATATCTAACTCTCGGCTTGGAACGCTTAGGAGGTAGGTTTACGCGCCCTGTCGTTCCTGCCATTGTTGAGCTGACAGAATTGTAGGCTACTGTACTGTCTTGTTTTATCTTTCTGTGGACGCTCATTGAGGAGACTTTCAGGGTGGGACGTAGGCCTTGCAGACTATATCGATTCGGGACGCGTGAGGATCAAGCAAGGCGTGGAAGTCACAGAATACACCCACGATGGTGTTGTCTTCACTGATGGCTCGAAGATGCCAGCTGACCTGGTCATTTTTGCGTAACAGCTCTCTTTGTTGATTTTGTACGTCACACTTACAGTATGTGCATACCAGGACGGGTTACGGGGATCTGCGCGACCGTCTGAGGCCAATCTTCGGCATTGATGTCATAGAACAAGCAGGGCTGGTCTGGGGAATGGACGAGGAAGGAGAGACGCGGGGAAGCTACCGCCCGACTGGACACCCAGGAGTGGGTACAGTCACTTCGAGGGTACACGTATGACTGATCATTATGTTGCGTAGCTGTGGTACGGGGCCGGTGATTTCTCCATGGCACGTTTCATGTCGAGGATACTGGTATGTGCAATTTCAGGCACACTAATGATGATAACTGAGTACTGATGATACTTAAGGCTCTTCAGATCAAGGCTCGACAAATCGGGGTTCTTTCGACTTGAAGTTCGCAGCGCCGAGATAGACATCAGTCTTGCGTGGGTAACCACGACGTGATATGTTTTCGTCCAGTGTTTGTATGTAGTAAGAAGACGTCCCACAAGCTGTAGACCGGTTGAGATTGTAGTTCATCTGGAACTGAGTCCACCTGTGGTCGGAAATGAATTGAGTTAAGTAATAGCTAGATGTCCCGAGAGACACGTCACACGTCTGAGCACGTGCCAGGCGTTCTTGGATGAATTTGATCCTTTCCGATCTCGTTTACGTTCAGGAATGCTTTGCACCGTGCGATGCTACTGTTCTGGTCTGGGTTATCCCCTTGACTTCTGAATCAGAACGCATAAAGCTCTCCAGATAATGGACATTCTGTATCTCATCTTTCAGCATCTTGGGGAGGGACTCAGCAACCGAAGGAAGCATTGGTTCCGAGACGTGAACCAGAAATCTTGTAGTCGGGCAGCCCGCGTTGTACATTATTCAGGTTCTGTTTCGTATTCCCAGCTTCAAGACGCGGTCTACAAGAGGTCGGCGATCATACGTGGGTCTACGAGCCTGATATTTTCAGCGGCCCTCTCTTATCTGATAGGGCGCAATGGCAACAACACACGCCTGCCACACCTCGAGCGGTTAGAATGCCGAAAAGGGTCACCCCCTCCTAACAAATTCCTGACCGTTACCAGCCAGTCCTTGCGCAGAGTACTGTATTGACGCCCGGACCAGGCGAAGAGACAGGATACTCTCGTTGAACAGTGCCATTCTCTACCAGCAGTTGCCACGCAGCTTAAGGACATCCGCCTCGAAACAGGCCCTGTTCTGTGCCTTATTCCACTCGCCCGTTATCGTGCTTTGCGGCATATTGTCCTGCACAGTCTCTGGCCAGATTGACGACACACTGAATAAAAGCCGTACAGTCGAGGTCGCGGCAGAATCATCCACGGTCACAGTAACTACCTGGACATATGCTAAGTATGCCCGAGCTTGGTACGTATGGGGGGGTGCGTACCTTGCACGTAGATGTGTCGTCGCGGGGAATCGGAGCGGGGGTTGGGACTTCGTAACGGCTGGCCAGAGGACAAGCAAGTGCGGGCTCGGGAGAGACGAGAGCAGCCAAGGCACCCAGCGCGAGG
Organism: Postia placenta MAD-698-R-SB12; assembly: GCF_002117355.1. Taxonomy (NCBI): domain Eukaryota; kingdom Fungi; phylum Basidiomycota; class Agaricomycetes; order Polyporales; family Adustoporiaceae; genus Rhodonia; species Rhodonia placenta. Next base: position 1,131,587 of record NW_020169845.1, on the reverse strand, counting down.
AGGGATTTTGCGAACATTGTGAAAGAGGATCAATGAAGAAGGAAGGTGGATGCTGGCCTGAGCTGACTGGTGCGACACTTGGTCGGAAAGGGACGGCAGTTCAACGACACCAGGAAAGAAAGCAGACACAGGGAAGAAGAAAGCAAGGGACGATAATGCGTCCGTCTGATGCCGTGGCCAGGCGGCGGCCGTCGGGCGAGAGAAGGACAGAGTAGACCACACATTGATGGCCCTTGAGAGCAGAAATTTCCACGAGTCTTAGCATCCCACACACGCGTGTCGCAGTCGGCACTCCCGGACGCGAGCTGAGTGCCGTCGGGAGAGAACGTGACGACCATGACGAGGGCGTTGTGGACCTTGCACAGTGATTGCTGTTGGCCACTCTCCACATCCCATATCCGCACTGTGCAGTCGACAGACCCGGACGCGAGTTTTTTGCCGTCCCGAGAAAACGCAAGTGTCTCGATGAAGCCGTCATGACCGTTGAGCGCGACGGTCTTCTCGCTAGCAGCAACGTTCCATAGGATGATCAAGCGATTGCGGAAACAAGAGGCAAGCAGCGAGCTGTCCGGTGAGAGTGCGAGTGCGCAGATGGTGTCTGTGTGCCCTTTTAGCTCTGTGATACAACCTCCGGTGGCGGGATACCACAGGATGATGGTGGAGTCTTCATAGCCGCTGGCGACTGAGAGGCCGTTTGCGGAGTACTGTGGAGTACGGGGTTTTGCAAAGTCGATCAATTTTGCAAAACACCGTGATCTCGTCTTCTACCTGAAAGACTGTACTTCTGACACTTGTATGACATTATAGACATACATTGTAGTCTACTTGTGAAGCCGATTGAGGAGAAATTGATTTGTTGTGGAATGGGAGCCTTCAGACACTTTGTATGGCTTTCTGCAAATTCTTGATAAGACAGATGTACAGTGATTATGAGCTGTTGTCCCCAATCGGACATCCGATCTAGTATGTTCCAACCATGCCTTTCTTGGTCCTCCAGCCCGATATGCTGTCAATAGAATGAATCGCGGTGTGTGGATGGTTTGCAAAACGAACGTGACATTCCCTGCCACCATGCGGGATGATTCAATCCCCGCCCTCAAACGTGATTGCAGATGACACGCTTGGTCGCGCTGTTGCAGCTTCTGCCACGGCGGAGTTTGAACTTGCCGCCGTGACCCGTGAGTGACAGAGTTTGCAGAACTACCGCACTTTAGCTGCTTCCAGCCGGCACCTCTCTACTGCTCGCAATTCATCATGGACTTCCTTGAAACTTGGTATACGAACTGCCAAGACCATTAAAAATGATGCCTGATTGGTAGAACAGTAGATATTTTGCTCGCTCGAGCACATAGGCTCAGGCATCAAAATGTTTTGCAAAACCCCGTACTCCACAGTATCCCAATGCGCACACGCTGCCGCGGTGAGCGTCTGCGCCAAGGCCAAGGAGCATACACGCGATGTCGTGCCGCACAATAAGCCTCCTCTCGAGGTTCTCGGCGATATCGAGTTCAGGTGGTAGGGTTGGTTCTGTGTTGGGATCGGGGTGGATTTGTACCTGCTCGTCGGTCTCTGGCTGTTCCGCGTCTTCTGCTGCCGTCTGAGCCGCAATTGCATTAAAATCTTCAAAACGAAAGTATGCCGACTGAAGGCATGGTCAAATATATGTGATATGCGGATACGCCTACGACCTACGTTTGTCCGCGTTGACCTCGATAGTGGGCTGGACGCTGCGCAAGAATGCTTGTGTATCATCAGGAATCTCCTCCCTTGTAGTTGCTATAAGCAGCATCGTCGGCATTTAAGAGATAATCATCACCTTACAGAGGTTGATTAAGTCTCTATCATTCGCGATTACAACGTCTGCCTCAGAGTGCTATGAATCATCAATACATGCCCTCATCGGAAATGATAGTATTACTTACCTCGAGAATATGGTTCACGGGGCGCCGTACTCCTTATGTATAAGGTCGTCCGCGGCTTTCGTCGCATTGAGATAGAACACCCTATGACGGATGTAGCCCACATCACCGACAAGGACCTCGCCATGCCTCGTGGGCTCAGGCGACCATAGCGGTAAATCTTCACTGCAGCGGACAGGTTGGGAGGCGTGGACAGGGTCCGGGGTCGTCAACGAGCTCATAGTGTAGTCAAAAGGCCAGGGTTGAGCAGTTGGGAGAGGCCCTAGATGCCGACATGAGGCTATGAAGCGCTGTAGTACGTGGGCGGCCATGCGCGGAATTCACGGCCTCGACTACACGATGACTAGCAAGTGGAAATAAGCTTATGAGGCTGTATAATTCTTTCTTGATGACTAATGTCATGGAGCCTTGTGCGGTGCGACGATGTGCAGGTCCTGGACGATGTGACAGCAGACCCGGTATGTAAAGGGATAAGCGAAGTATTCAAGTGAGGCAAGATTCTGGCACGACAAGCTGAAGGCGATCTGGAGAAGGTCGACGCTGAGCCTTGTCAAGGGTGAAAGGGGCGGGCCAACGATATGGTAAATCGCAGGAGTCGGCGGGCAGGTTTGGGGACGAGCACGTGACCGCGTCGCGTCCAGACTCCCGAGCGTCTACACCATAAAGTCGCTACCACAGTCCGTGAGGCAGACACCTTTCTTATATACTGCCTCTTGATTGCTGCGACTCACTCTAGATGTGCAGTGGGCCATTGTGAAAGAAGTCTACGAAGGGTACTTTCCATACTGTCTTCAGTCTCGATGCTAGAATGAGTTCGTGCATTACTAAAGGTATGTAGCGCTCTTGACCAACCACGAGATAGTGTGGCGCGCTTTCTTCTTGCAAATCCTATACTGTGAAATCCCTTGTCATGCAGATGCTCCAAGAGGATGTTGATTACGAGATTCGTTTGTAGCCTCTGAGCCAGTATGAGTACGTGCATAGCGCTCCAATATACCGTTTTGTGTTAATTGAAAGTGGATTTGCAGCTCCAATATCATCGTATAAGACGGAGGGTACCACGGTCGCCCAACATCCAGCCTTAAATTGACGGCGCCAGGGATCATCCCAAGGGAGCGTGTCTCCTGTTTTATAAGTTGTTTGACCCTAAGTGGGTGCCCGCGCTGCCTGATGCTGCCATTATGATGCAACAACTGCCTGTCTTTGTTCATATTACCCAAATGACATTCTCAGCTTCTCCAGCTACCAAATACATTATGGTGATGAAGTGTTATCACGGTAGATGCACTACAGTTATTCTTGATGGCATAATGGTAAGTGCCTCCCTCTCCAGGTGGCTTACAGCATTTCTCAAACAAGGCAGTATGATTGCGAGGGGAGCGAGCCCACCGCTGGGACTCGTCTTTCGAGTGGAACAAATGAAGTCAAATACGCCGTGAATATCGCTCGCGTACGTGTATCCGCGGCGGCATGGGTCGCGCAAGATTGCTCATGGTATGTTCAGTCACTAGATCCTCAACGTTGAAAATCTTGAATCCTGCGAACGCTCAGTACTGATATCCCCATCATGAAGGTTTATACCACGTCGAGTGCGAGTCTTCCAGAATGCACATAAGCGACGACATGGGCTTTGGCTCGTGCCCGTCGCTCTCAAGCTGCATCGATTTCCTCCTTACTGCAGCGTGGTTTCAAGAAGGTAGCTTGCCGAGTAAGAGTACTTCGCGAGGCGTTACCGTTGAGTAAAATGTCTTGCATATCTTCATGTCGTGTTCCTGAAATAACCCTTTACCGTGGCTGCGATACGCGACACCCTGTCTTGACCTATCGATACAGAGATTCCGACTATCACAGCCTTTGCGCGCACCGGATGCGGCAATATGTATCATGAGGCGTTATATCGCCGGGAACCACTTTGTTTCATGACAAACGTGGAGTCCAAGTGATTGGTATATCGCTCCGATGCGCGACCGAGTTGGTGGTAGGACAGAACTCAAGCAAACGTGTGACGTGTAACAGCGGCCAGAAGACTACGGCACCACGCCAACTGGGCATTGGGAAAAACTTCCGACCTGACGTTGTTCTAGTCGACAGAGGCTTCCAGTCATGACACCGAAGATATGCTGAGCGAATAGCAACCGGGTTCATTGAAACCCTATGGGCCACGCTTCTTCGTGGATATTCATAGACTTCTATTCCTTAGGACATCACGAGGTGTAGCGGAGGCCGACAGCCGCAGAAGTCACAGGCATAATCATGTCACAATTCCACAACGAAGCACTTGTCGGGTGCAGCCGGGTACGTGCTTGCAAATCTATCGCTTCGTACGAAGCTGACTCAACTGCGTATCGACAGCGTACTATATTTGTCACTCGTTTTGGGCTATCAGGGGAACTGTACGTGATATCACCATGAAATGGGGTGCTCACGCGACTATTTGAATGAAACATGCTGACAATTCTACTTCAACAACATCAATCGGTTGTAAACACACTGTATAACGAGTGCTTTGGCTGGTAATCGCATCTGTGGCAACCCTGAAATGCTGTCAAAGGATACATGGTCGGAGCCCTCGCCTTATCGATGGATAAGGAACTACCCACCAGACCAGCGGTTTCCCCCCTCGAATCATTGTCGCGAGGCACTGATAGCCACAGTCCGATTCGTTGACTCGCATACATGCAGCTCCATTGTAAGACAATAATACCCGTGATCTCTGACATATGCAAGCGCTCAATCACCCTCTCGAAGCTCAAATTCTCGAAACAAACAAAAGCCTGAGTCAAGATATTGGGTAACGTGGTCACGGCCTCGTCCCAGTAATATTTCTCTCATTGGGAACATTTCGACATTAAAGAGTCTACCACACTACCCCGGACGAGATGTGCTTTCGAGCTGCAGTAGCATACTCATGCCGTCAAGTCTCGGTCGTATTGTGCAGATAGGAAGTCATTTAAACTGAGTTGATCAGAACACGATAGGTGATGAATTCCGAAGTAGAGTCTCTCAATTCAAATCCGGCAAAACGGCGCTTCTTGGAAGACACTACGGACACTTAGAAGCAGCAAGCTCGGGAACTGGTGTTAGAGATTGTGCCTGGTGTACCTCCCGTCTCAACCAGCTCGGCATGTATTTCATGACGTGTCACAGAGTCCTATCAGGTTATTTCCCAAGTACTCAAAATTGACCTGTCAGCGTTGTCACAGCAAACAACGAAGCGCCACATAAACACATACAAATATGATCCTGCGGAAGAAAATGACGGGCGTTTCCGGTGCTCTCACAATCTTCCCATACTATAATTAACTTGATACCCCTTGGTAGTATTTGACACAATATATTCTGTCTAGAGAAACACGTTGTTTGCATTCGGTGGCTAAAGCGAATAGATGTACCTCTTGGTGACTGCAACACTTTGCTTGCATCGACGCTCGAAGTAGTCGAGACAGGTGAGTCCCCATCGTTCATGACTGCATTATTGAGCTTTACTTCCTAGGAGACAGCCTTGATAGTCTTAGATAGTTGCTCCTCTTGAAATTCCCCTCCCTCTAAACTTCTTTTCAATTCTTTCGGCGTACGCTTGGGCCGTTCACCATTGTCTTCGTCTGTTGGCTTCCACTATCTGCGTGGATACCAATCATACGATGCCAGAACGAACTGCAGGCTTCGCTTATGCGACCCTTTCCTGTCGAGGTCAGGAAGGTCTCATACACGGTTCCAAAATAGCTTCTCCGTTATGATTCTTCCCCCGAATATAAGGTGGGGGCTATTACTGCTCTGGAATGTCGCCCTCGATGAATGTATGTGCTTCTATGTTGGTGACACAGGCATACTCATAGCGGGAACAACGCTCTCACACCGAGTGCTCGGCCCATCGGAATCAAATGAAGATACCCTCACAGATAAAATGACCAATATATTTGTGACGCTTCGGGAACCAGGTCAAGGCATATATACACTGAGTTACACATGCTGTTGGCTGACAGCACGGACAACCATGATGCCTGGGGTCCTCGCATCGATCAGAACATCTGAAGTTGCGGTCGTGTTACTATCCCTCCTCGCATACTATCTGTGGACTCGATGGACTCACAGGAAGTACAAGGCATTTCCGCCTGGCCCGACCCCTATACCATTCTTCGGAAACTTTCGTCAGCTGCCTTTCAAGGATCAACATGAAACATTCCGAGAGTGGGCACATACATATGGTATGTGTTTGCATCGCGCTGCGAGGACCACTGTGTGTTGATACTATTCATTTCTCCTCCAGGAGAAGTCGTCTATGCCCAACTATTCAGGAAGCCCATGATCATTCTCAACTCGCTACGTGCAGTACAAGACCTCATGGAGAAGAAAGGCGCGATCTACTCTGACAGGCCCGGATTCATACTATGGGAGGATGTGTGAGTCATTTTGCATCGCCGTATCCACGGCCGTACTTTCAAAGACACACTAGATACGATTTCAAACCTGTTACAACATTTATCAATGCCGATGACGACTGGCGAGAGCACAGGAAGCGGCTGCAAGCTGGCTTCGAAACAGAGAAAGCGCTGACTGGATTCCATACACCACTGAAAAGCAGCGTCAACAAACTGATTATCAAACTACTCAATTCTCCGGATGCGTTCTTTGCCCATGTGCAACGGTGAAGTTGATGGAGCTATGTCTCACTGAGCGCAGCTGATTCCCTCTCGTTATAGATACGCAAGCGACTTCACCTTGGACATTGGCTATGGTATGGACGAACTAACGGCGGACGATGCATACAATAGGACGGCTGAAGACGCGGTCCATGCCGTCTTCTATTCTGACTCCATAGTCGCTTCGCTTGTTGACTTCTTCCCAATCTGTGTGTACATCCGACAGACGTTTGGGGCTCAGCTCACAATATTCCGTGCACGCAGTAAAGTATGTCCCTTCATGGATGCCTGGGGCAGCATACAACCGAGATGCGGCGAAAGCAAGACACGTGATACGTCAGATGCTGGACGTACCATTTGATTTGCTGGTCAAGAATATCGTGAGCGTAATCCGGCGACTTGCATTCAGTTCGTCTGACACATGACACAGACGTCTGGAGTGTACAAGCCTTCGTTTGCTTCTGCGTGGATTGAAGCAAAATCTGAGAATGGACAACTTTCGCCGCAAGTCGCATTTCACATTAAAGGCGCTGCTGCCACTTTGTATGTCGGTAGGTGCAGTTCCCCCGTTTCGGAGAGCGTACCTGACATGACGCCTCATAGCCGGTGCCGAGACGGTGGGCATAACATGTATGATTCTAAGGAATGTTGAAAGTCCTGACTATGGCGTTGCACAGAGTGCAGTCGTGCTCTTGACCCTCATTTTGACCATGACACTCCACCCTGAGATCTTGCAGAAAGTACAGCAGGAAATCGATGCTGTCGTCGGTTTCGAGAGACTTCCTGAGTTCCATGACAGGAAGCAGTTGCCTTACCTTGAATGCGTGCTGTTGGAAGTCTATCGGTACGACAATACACTACCTGACGCAGCTCAATACTAACACCAGAACAGCTGGAACCCTCCCGTACCCTTAGGTACGCTGGCTTGCATTTCCAGCAGCGTAAATCCTGACATTCCCACATAGGTGTCCCTCATTCTCTGTCACAAGACGACATATACAAAGGCTACTTCCTGCCGAAGGGATCGAGTGTGATTTCTAACATTTGGTGGGCCAAATCTCGAACCGTTCTTGCCTTGTCTCATGTACTAGCAGGGCTATATCGCGCGACCCGTCCGTTTACCATGATCCGGATGTGTTCCGACCTGAGAGATTCGAGGAAATGGATGCCGAGAAAGTCAAGGCGTGGGATCCAAAAAGATATATCTTCGGGTTCGGCAGGCGGTGAGTCACGCTGTGCTTGCAGCTGAATGCCATATCCGTTTACTTTGTGAACACTTTCCTCTTTGTAGCATCTGTCCCGGACGTCATCTAGCGGATATGAGTATTTGGTGAGCGGCAGCGACCGTTCTAGCTACCCTGGACATCCGCAAGGCCCGTGACCTTAATGGAAATGAGATAAAGCCTACGGCATCTTTTATAACTGGCCTATCCAGGTATATCTTTGTTACATTGATATATGGCCTACGCTAATCGAGTATCATCTCAGATCCCCACAAGAGTTTGTTTGCAGCATTCGCCCACAAAACCAGACGGTTGCTGAGCTCATAGCTCAGGAAGGTGCACGCTAATCCACATAGCGATGAATGCGAGTAGCCAGCTGCTCACGACGACCCCGATGTATCACATCTTATTGGACCGAACCTTAGCCTCTACCAGCTTTACCGCTTTGTCAGATACCTACGAGTCACGCGCAGATACTATGGGTCCAATGACTCAATGTGTCCCCTGTAGCGCCTGTTCCCGGTTGTGCGTACCTCACTCGTGCTATATGTTTGATGTCGACAGACTGCGTTGACGTGGTGACATTAATTTTCTGTAAGGGTCCGTGTGTGAGTGGACTGATAGCTATTCAATACCTCGTGTACGTGGTTTGGCTCTTACACTATGAAGTGACAAGAGAGCAGTTAACCACAGTAAGATACAATATTCCGATGCCTTGGTCGCCTCTCGGAGCAGTAGATACGACCCTGCATAGGCTGATCGGCGAAGTTGTATTTCATCACAACTTCTGAATGGAAGCCACAAAACTTCATATATGCTGCATCTCAGGGAGTACCGGGACACTGGCTATGACTATTACATGCTATGCCTTCGGGGGTCCGCGCATGCTGTCAATGCTCCGTGTCCTTGTACTCCTGACTATGCGTGCTTCCGCTAATGTCCACATTTCGCTAGATGATAGCTATCGCTGTCTTTACAGCAGGCTTCTGGCGGGAGCCTAGTGAACTACTCTCGTAAGATGACTATTTCGTTTTGTAAAAGCTCCCACGCCCCTGCAAGTGTTATATAAAGGACCTGACCGTAAGTCTGTTCAGCATTCGCCATGAGCATGCCAATGAGTATCTCAAGTGCCCTCGAGCAGCTACATTCCAAATCCTGGGATATTCTCACCATTCTAGCTGCCGCTGTGTTATATCTCGCATGTGTTCGATTGATTGTGCCAAAGAATAAACGTCTTCCGCCAGGACCTCAAGGGATCCCGTTCCTTGGCAGCCTGCAACTCATTCCCCGTCCGCACCAGTTTAAGACCTTCACGGAATGGGGCAGTAATTACGGTGAGCAACGTGTTTCTTGTTCTTTATGTGAATATAACCTCTCCCAGGCGATGTGGTGTACGCCAGACTGTGCCGGAAACATTTTGTGATCTTGAACTCTCTGCGAGCCGCTCAAGACCTGATGGAAAAGAGAGGCGCCATATACTCCGACCGCCCGGAGTTTGTACTGTTCAACAACATGTAGGAACTGTTCCCTTGTTGGCAGATGCTGCGCATCGCTAACGGTTACTCTTCAGCTACGAATGGAAGCCAATCCTGTCAATACTCCCTTTCGGCGACGACTGGCGGCATCAAAGGCGGTGGATGCAGGATGCGCTGCAAACTCGCAATGTTCTGCTTAGTTACCGTCCTCTTCAGAGAAGCGGTGTGGACAAGCTCATCGCTAGATTGGCGACTTCCCCGGACTCTTTCTTAAGTCACATTAAGAGGTACCTTTCACCTCCCGATCTCCAGACCATGTCTAGCTAAATTTATATCCATGCGCAAGATACGCGAGCAGCTTCACCTTGGAGGTTGGATACTCTCTAGATGAATCATTTGCGGAAGACAAGTTCGCTCCCGTAGCGGAAGAAGCAATGGAGGCTATCTTCCAGTCAGGAAGCTTCGTTGCATCTTCCCTCGACTTTTTCCCTTTCCGTGGGTTCTGGTATTCAACTTGGAAGTCGATCAGGACTAATCGCCGATTAGTCCAGTACATTCCCGGCTGGATTCCTGGAGTTGGTTCCAAACGCCTTGTCTCACATGTCAGAGGTGCGATCCGCCAGATGATGGAGCTCCCTTTCGATACTGTGCGCAAGAACTCGGTAGGAGGCTGTGGGCACCGTACCACAATGTACGCCGACTGAACACTCCATAGGGCTCTGGGACGTCGAAACCGTGCTTCGCTACCAGTCTGATAGACGAGAAGTTCAATGGGAGGATGACCGCACATGAGGAAGAGTTAGTCAAGGGTGCCGTATCTACTTTATGGATTGGTGAGTGCATTGCAATGTTATCACTATTTCGGGAGTTCAACCATTGGTCAGAGCTGGCGCCGAGACGGTCAGTCTCATCTGTAATCCCGAGAACAGTTGTGTGTTGACTCCGTCGCACTGTAGACTGCGCTTGTCCTCACAACGTTCATTCTCGCGATGCTCGTGCATCCTGATGCTTTTGCGAGATTGCAAGAAGAAATAGATTCTGTCACTGGCGGCGAGCGGCTTCCAGAGTTCGAAGGCAGGAAGGATATGCCGTACCTTGAGTGCGTGCTTATGGAAGTGTATCGGTGACGCATTGTAAAATTTGTACATTTGAGGTAAAAACTGATGACAAATTGTAGATGGAATCCACCTCTGCCGCTAGGCATATATTTGAACTCGTGTCTCCGGAATACTGATTGGCTGACGGATAAAATCTGTTTCCAGGTGTCTCTCATCGACTCATTCAGGATGATGTATATCGAGATTACTTCATACCTCGAGGATCCACCATCGTACCGAATACCTGGTAAGCGACAAAGCATTCCCCAGACTGTGACCCAAGTATCTGACGTAAGGAATTTAGGGCTATGTCGCGGGACCCAGCTATATATTCTGATCCAGACGCCTTCCGTCCTGAGAGATTTGAAGGCATGGACCCCACAGCGCTCAATAGCGCGGATCCAAAGAAGTATGTCTTCGGATTTGGCCGACGGTGTGTGTGATTACTGCGAGGTGCATGCTGGAGCTGACCATGAGGATTAGTATTTGTTCTGGCCGTGCAGTGGCCGACCTCAATTTCTGGCTTGCGGCAGCAAGCATTGCAGCTACTATGAACATATGCAAAGCTACCGATGCTGCCGGGAATGAAATTGAACCTATTGTGTCCTTCATCACTGGCAGCACGAGGTACGATGTCCCCAGAAGAATTTCGCTAGCTCGAGCTTAACTGTCATGCTCAGTTTCCCCCGGAAGTTCGCATGCAACATACATCCGCGTTCTTCGCTTGCAGCGGAGCTTGCAGCTCAGATGAATTTGACTGAATCCCATTCATGAGTACTGATCTCCGATCAAGTGGCCGAGTAAATACCTTTTCGCAAGACGATGATTGTGTGTATCGCAAATAATGCTATGCCGAACCTGATGCCTGAGCCAACTCGCAATTACGATATCCCACCTACTGATGTAGCGAGGCGCGCAGATTGGCAGCAGAAGTTTATCAGTCTCATGAGAGCAGTCTGTTTCCTTCAAACCTCCGGACTTCGTCCGTGACGCGTGAACGATGGATCAGCCCGGCATTTGCTGAGCCATATATTATGATACCGTGAGATTGAGCCTGAAGTCTCGTTCATTACCATCTTGACCAGGTATGTCTAATTTCGAATATGCGGTAGCTACTCGTATTCATGATGGCTCTATTGTCGGAGCAACGGGGAAACGGTCGGCAAGCGCGTTTTTCGTTCCTTCCTGACCTCATGCTTCAACATCTACCTTAGATGTCCGAGAGAATCCATCTGTAGCATCCACCCACAAACGCTAGCGGCTGCAAAGCTCATCATTGCGTAATCACATTAGTTCGCCTTCACATTTGTCACCTTCCCGCTATTGCTAAGATTGGCATTTCCCTCAATACTTGGGTACGTACAGTACGTATGTACAGAATCAGATACGTCGAAGTCTTGAATCAAAGTGCCCGCTGACGTCCTCCCTTCACTGCCATTGGACTCTCATCCAGGACTGCGGACTTCCTTCACTGTTGGATCTAGGCGCCAACACGATTACCTCGTGGGTTGCATTTTGACTCGTTCAATGACAACAAAAGAGTCATTAGGGGCATAGGCTCGATAGACAGGTATCTTACGAGAAGCGTAATTCGAATCAGACTCGCAAAAGATGCCGGTACTTGTCGAGACTCGATAATCCCGTCCATATCTCATTCAGAGGAGTACATCAGAATATCATAATCCTGGCAAATTCAACGCTGCAGTCTCCAGACCCTGAGACCCCTGAGGGCTTGTGCAGCGTGCTCTTCTAGTAGAACATCCATGCTCGTCTGTTTGACTTGCTTCTACGCCTCGATGTAACCTGTTGTAGTGACGGCGCTAGACAGAACCTTCCCGTGACGCACGATTGTCCGAGCATAGTGAAGTTCGAACCTCAATTGATATTTGAACATTCGAGGATAGTTTGAAGCCTAAGTTGTGTGATCGTAAAGTGACGTACGTACGAACGTTGACGTCGAATGAACATGTCCCCTGGTCTCGTACCCATCCCCCCGTATCCGCACCCCACCACCGCGAAAAGGGGTCTGGGGCAGGCTCCTTCCCGCCGCTGTGGGAGTTATAGGGGACTTCATCCGAATAGCGTACTCAATGTTTTATCTTGTGTATCCGAGAATAGAAGTCTTACCACAGATCATGTGCCATCACATCACGTGCATATCATGTGACATCCCATTTGAACCTTAATCCCCTATAACTCCCTACAGCGGCTGGCACAAAACATCTACAAACAGCGGAGGACCGGCGCCGCACCTCCCATACGAGGCAGGATTGATTCCCGGAAATGATAATTGACATCCAAACATTTCAATGTCGTCAATTGAGGTCATCGCAACCCCCATGAGTGAATGTAACAACGATGCGCAGAAAGCCCATTGTTCGCAACACTTTGCATCTTGGAAGCCACATTATCAGTGAAAAAGTCGAGAACCTGGGTCGCAGGTGCATGGAGAGTGCTGAACTTGAAGTGCCAGCCAGGCCGAGGATGGGTTATTCAACGAAGGGATGTTGCATGAGGCCTTCACCAGTCAGAAGGACGAAAATTAACCTCGGCAGGGATGCGCGCATCTGTGTCAAAGCCAGGTATAAAACTTTTATTAGAGGGGTGAAGGCCATGGTCACAAAGTTGCACCGAGGACGACGAGACTCGACACTGGGACACATCAACGCTACTGTGATACACGGGACCGTAACGATTATGTAATGATAGGCCAGTATCCTGCCTTCCTAATCTAGGTGACATGCGCCGCTCCTCCGCTGCTTGTAGATGTTTTGTGCCAGCCGCTGTAGGGAGTTATGGGGGTTTAAGGTTGGGATTCGGAGTTTGATCTTGCCTCGGATGTAGCCGGATTGTGGCGCAAGTGTGGCGGATGGGTTTGCAGGACTTAGCTTGCGTCAAATTTGTCGGATTGAGCCCCTATAACTCCCACAGCGGCGGGAAGGAGCCTGGGTCTGGGGCAGTTCAGTAGGCGCACCCCCCATTCCGTTTAGCGCCCACGTAGCGCCCGTGTAACGGTCACAGACTTTGATACCGCATCATTCCGTTGATTCACCTAGCCTTTTTAGGTAACTACTCCTAGCAACTTTCGCGCGCGCACCTGCCCTTCTGTACTTCACTGTTGCCAATTGACCGGATATGAACCATGCAAGTGCATACTATTAGAGCCAAAGACTACACTGCAGATTTCAAAGGCGACATAAGAAAACTGTGTTCACAACTCAGTGATGGCCTCATACATTTATGCTTGAGGGGTTCAAGGCATATTTTTACACTTCTTGAGGATGGATGCCGAGAGCGTCGAAAGACCATACGAGAACTCGGCAAGAGTGAATATAGCGGAAGCCATACTACGCGACGTACATAGATGAGACTTACGGAATGCGTCGCAGGCAAGATGCGCCGCAGGCACGTCAAGCGCCGGGGCGTGACGGATACCCCCCTCCCTCCCTGCAAAAGACGTCTGGTTACGAGACTACTTTTCGCGGTGGTGGGGTGCGGATACGGGGGGTACGAGACCAATGTCCCCTTCTGCTTGCACGGCGGAGTCGAGCGCCCGCGCCGGACCTTCCCGGTTCGTTCAACTCAAGATCCGATATTCTCCGTCCCAACTTGTCAGGATACTGCACTGTCGGGATGGAGCAAGAGCTCGTACTCGTTGACATATGTCTGATGGTGCAATTATACAGTCTCTGTTCCAGCATGCAGATACATCTGATCGGGCCCTGATCAGATGTCAGAAGCTGCCGAACTTCCCTGGATGATTGTGTCCAATCCCTTGAACATCTCGGTACACAGATTTCTGGCACTGCTAGCATTTCCCAAAGGCAAGCGTCGTGTCTGTAGTGAAAAGTAGGGACAACTTGAATGTTCTCTCCAGAAGATGATGTGTCGGATTCGACATTCGCATGGCGCTTAAGAGACATCGCGTAAAATGCGAATTGGTAGGAAATTATCCATCGAGATCAGTTTGACACACCCGTCTAGCCGGGAACTGTGACGTGGACAATTGGATGGGACGGTACATCTGCCTGTTATTCGTCTTCACTTCCCAGCGCAATGCTCCCAGCCAGTATCGAGACACTCCTATGCGCTAGCATCCTTCTGGGGATTATATGTCACTACCTCTGCACACGCATCCTTCCTTCATCGCGTTCTGTGCTCCCTCCTGGACCTCCACAACTGCCTTTACTCGGGAATGTGCATCAGATATCTCTGGAGTACCAACACAAAACGTTTGCGGAATGGGCCAGGAAGTATGGTCAGTGTCTCAGGCTGCATCAAATGTTTACACTCAGGCGACGTCATTGTTGTAGGCGATCTAATATGCATACATGCCTTCCACAGGCCTATCCTCATCGTCAGCTCTGCAAATGTGGCGCGGGAGCTACTTGAGAAACGAGGAGGAAAGTACTCGGACAGGCCGTACTCCATCCTCGCAAATAAGCTGTACGTAATTTGCTTCCCCGAGGATATCGTGACATGACTGATTATGCAAGGCTAGCGTGTTCCCCAAACCCATTCTGGGATTCATGCCCTACGATGAAACATGCCGCCGCCTCAGGAAATACTTTCTAGGCGCTCTAGAGACGAAGTCCGCCGTTGAACAGTATCGTCCAATGCAGCGCGCAGAGATTGGGAGACTCCTATCGGATCTTACACACAACCCCAAGGAGTTCTTGTCGCACATCAGGAGGTGCGACTACCTCTTTATAAGCGAAAGTACACTGACCTACTGCTGGCTAGGTATAACGGTGCGCTGATGATGGAGATCACGTATGGGCTCCCTGTCTCTTCCGCAGACGACGAGTTCATGGCATTCGCCAATGGAACGGTCTCCGCACTGAGCACTATTGGCAGCGCTGCTTCCACACTAGTCGACTTCATCCCCATGCGTGAGCATACCATAATCAGCGCTTGCATAGTATATTCACTCACCGTGCCTGCGATCCTCAGTGAGGCATATTCCAACGTGGATGCCGGGAGCAGGCTTCAAGCGTCGTGCGCTTGAGGTCAAGGACATGTGGGCGGAGATGACGCGCATACCATTTGAGAAGGTGCGCAGCGCTATGGTGAGAACGCCCTGTTGCATCGCGTCCATCATAACCGCTCAGTATTCGTTGGATCAATAGGCACTTGGTACAGCAAAGCCGTCCTTGACCACCTTTATGCTCCAAGAGGCTTTGCGAGACAGCGCATTGGCCGAGGATGATGAGTACATTATCAGCAATGCAGCATCCCAAATGTACGGAGGTGGGCGTCCAAGCTTTGTCATCTGGTTATTGCGTGCTCATGCAACTGGTGGTTAAGCTGGAGTCGACACGGTAGGTCGTGTTCATAAACAATACATCGGCGATATCAAAATGACCACCTGTACAGACTCTGAATGCACTGCTCACGTTCTTTCTGGCGATGACGATTCACCCGGAGATCGTCAAGAAGGCGCAAGCGGAGCTTGATCTCGTAGTTGGTAACAGTCGACTCCCAGAGCTCAGCGACCGAGATTCACTGCCATATATTGATTGTATCGTGAAGGAAGTGCTACGGTGCGCCATTCTTTATGCATGAATCATTGAACATGACTGTTATAACTTGATATAGTTGGAACCCAGCCGCACCCCTAGGTGTGCATTCCTATCTTATTTTGGAAAACATGCAAAATAACCGATATCTTTAGGGCTCCCACATCGTCTCCAGGAAGACGACACGTACGAGAGATATACCCTCCCAGCAGGCTCCATGATCGTCACGAACATATGGTATGCTGACGCATCCCATCATCTTGCATCTGACTTTTGCTCACTTGAAACGTTGAAGGGCTATGGGTCGAGACCCCAGTCTATATTCAGAGCCTGACGAATTTCTTCCTGAGCGCTTCCAGGAGGTGGATGCCGAGAAGGCTGCTTCTCAAGATCCACGGAAGTACGTCTTCGGGTTCGGCAGACGGTGAGAACTGTCATCAGATCGGTTTCATCTGAGTAAACGCTTTGTACTTGCAGTATCTGCCCAGGCCGTTTCCTTGCTGACTCTAGTATCTGGCTTCTGGCTGCAAACTTACTCGCCACCATGGATATCCGGAGAGCTCGGGATTCTGTGGGGCGTGAGGTCGTCCCAACACCATCATTCAAAAGCGGTCTCATTAGGCGAGAACATCTGTGCAGCTTACCGTGAAGCTGCCATTGACACTATATACAGTGAGGTTGAGCCTTTTGAGTGTGATATACGACCACGCTCCGAACGGGCAATGGATCTCATTACCGAGCGTTATGCCGAAGTATTTACTCAGGATAACTGATCCGTGCGAGCCGTAGACTGGCTGACACTTACATTCTTTTGGACTTGACAATAGCTACTTTCCCTCAATCCTCTAGGGCTCATTTCTATACATTCGAGTCCTATTGCAGATTCTACGGTCTTGCTAGAAGGGGACTGTTGGAGTGGCGGCAGTGTTGGTAACTACGATCACTCGTCGATCAATGTCACCGCCCTCGCGACTTGATCGGCTGTCGCTTGCAAACGATGCGCAGTGATCCGGCCCGGTCTGAGTCAATCAGGTTGACGCCGTGACTGATGGAAGGCCCGCCTAAATACAACTTTGATGCAAGAGTACACGACTCGAAACGACGTCTACAATATCCTTTCGACCATGACTCTCGTATCGGATCTAGGAATCGAGCGGCCCATGGCTTGGGCAGTCCTTCTCTTTGTTGTCGCCCATTTTGCCTACGCCCGTTATCTGAACCATAAACGAACCCTCCCCCTTCCTCCCGGGCCCTCGCGTCTGCCGCTTGTGGGCAATGTACACCAGTTGCCGCTTCAGTATCAGCAGCGCACATTTACAGAGTGGGGGAAGCAGTATGGTATGGGTTTTGGGATGGTGAATTTGACGGCATGTAACGTTGATCCGTAGGGGAAATCGTGTTCGCGAAGTTCTTCGTGAGGCCGGCCATCATCCTCAACTCACTGGAAGTAGCGCAGGACTTGATGGAGAAGCGCGGTTCAAAATACTCCGACAGGCCACGCTTTGTCCTAATTAATGAACTGTAAGCTTCCTACACCACACACTGCATGATGTCATCCGGTGAAAGAGCTTGGTATTAGGGTACGGTTCAAGCCCATGGTGTTCATGTCCTACACGGATGAATGGCGTCGTCAACGCAAGTGGTATCAGACAGCCATCCAGGCTAGGAATGCAATTGACAGCTACCTTCCCTTGCAACGCAGAGAGACGAATAAGTTTTTGTTGGATCTAATTCAGACCCCGCAAGCCTTCGAGAACCATGTCAAGAGGCATGCACAAGCATTTTTGCGTATTCCATACTTCGTGCTCAGCATGCTGCAGGTTCTCCGCTGCCATGATGATGGAGATTGCCTATGGCCATTCAGTATCCTCAGTCGACGACGAGTTTGTCAAATTTGCGGACAACGCCTTGACCGGCGCAATCGAGGCAGACAGCCTTGTAGCGACCTTGGTCGATTTCTTCCCGTTCCGTACGTTTCTCCCCCGTCACTTACCCTCATATTAACGTGACATGCCTTAGTGAGGCACATACCTACTTGGATGCCTGGTAGTGGGTTCAAAAGAAGAGCCTTTATTGCTCGACAGCGCGTGCGCGAGATGTTAGATACCCCTTACGACAAAGTCAGACGAGAGGTTGTGAGCACCGCTCCTTGCCGTCAGTTTTGTCTGCGGTGACGCCGTATCCTAGGCAGCAGGGACCGCAAAGCCATCTTTCCTCACGTATCTGCTCGACGAATTGTCCAAGGACAACGAGATCACCCCGGAAGACCAGGAAAGTATCAAGTATGCGGTCTGTCTGATGTATGGAGGTTAGTTCATAACCTGCATCCCTAGCATTATGAGACCTGACGTGGCCCCCAGCTGGGTCTGACACGGTATGTGATTCTTAACCGGCAACCTCGATCATACCGAGGGGCGCGCCAGTATGCAGGTCGATTGACAATTCTCAGACGATTATCACCCTCCTTTCGTTCCTCCTCGCGATGGTTCTGCACCCAGAGGTGTACAGAAAGGCGCAGGCCGAAATAGACCGCGTCGTTGGCTCGGAGCGCCTGCCGGAGCTCGAGGACCGTCCTTCACTGCCGTACCTCGAGTGTGTTCTCAAAGAGGTCTACAGGTCAGTCTTCGCCTACATCGCAACTACGTCACTCTTATACCGCTACATTATAGATGGAACCCTCCCGCACCCCTAGGTCAGTCTATACACTGCGCAAACAGTGATCATCAAGGCTGACAGCTTGTATCGTAAGGGGTCCCACACAACGTCACGCACGGCGACGTCTACCGTGACCACTACATCCCCAAGGGCACAATGGTTATCGGCAACATCTGGCAGGTATTCTCGCCTCTCCTGTGCCAGCCCAGCTGACACACGATCACAGGGCAATGACACGAGACCCTAGCATGTACCCCGATCCGGATACCTTCCTCCCTGAGCGTTTTGAGAACCTCGATTCGGAGACGGCAGAACAATGCAGCCCGCATAGGATGGTGTTCGGCTTCGGCAGACGGTTCGTTTTCCTCTACGCTTGCACATTAGCCATTGCTAAGCTGGCGGTGGCGATATTTAGGCTCTGTCCCGGCAAGCAACTCGGCGACTACATCATCTGGCTCGCCGCGGCGAACATGATAGCGACGCTCGATATCTGCAAGGCGCGGAATGCCTCAGGAGAAGAAATCACACCGGAAGCCGCGTTCGATTCGGGTGCTGTCAGGTAAGTCCGCTGTCGTGCCCAAGATAGGAATCGTATGTTGAACGCCATCTACAGCCATCCGAAGCATTTTGAATGCGATATCCATCCGAGGAGCCAAAAGGTGGCAGACATGGTCGTGCAACTGAATGCGCATACTACATGATGTACATTATGTCCTCTTTATGGATAATGGGTTCAGCTGTGATATACTGGTGTATACATGTTCCCCCTAAGAACTTTGGTTCTGCTATGACGTTATGAAATAAACCTGTCTATTAAGGCGACAAAAAAGTCTTCCGACACGGGGAATTGAACCCCGGGCTATCGCGTGAGAGGCGATAATGTTAGCCACTACACCATATCGGATACATCTTACCACAGCTGGCCATCATCTACGATAGCACATTCACATTGCTGAATCTCAGTCGTAACTGGTATGTATCCGTAGCTGAAAATGTCGAAGTAACATAGAGCTCAATAGATGAGTCGTAGCTGATAGGCTCTGTTTAGTGGATACTAGTGGATCATATCGTGGTCCATGGGCCTCCAAGTTGGTCGCATATGGCTACAAGTACTTCCGTGTTGTGGCCGCCCTGCCTCCTCCCGCGAGTTACCTGCGGCCGAGTGAGAAGTCCGGAAACCCGGCGCCACAAAGAGTCCTCGTGCGGGAACATGGCGTCCGCGCCAGGAAACAGATAGTTTATGAGCTTAGCCAATTTGACGACATCGTACTTATCGCCCAACCCCAAGAGCGCAATGTGCTCCAGTGGATGCGGCATGGCTTGACAAGCTTGCCGATCTTCAATGCTGTCTATATTAAAGTTCTGCAGGGAGAGTGTTTCCAAGAGCGGCAGATGTCGAGCGAATGGGACGAGGGAGCTAACGGAGGAGCGTTGACCACACGGACAGAGCACTAGCGACTTCAGGCCAGGCCAGGCATTGGCTACGCTGCGGATGTCCTCGGGGGATACTGATAGGGACGCTGTGACCGCCAACTTGAGCTTCTTCAGCCTCTTCAGTTGAAACAGTGGTTTGATCAACCCACGCAGCGAGAAGCGCAAGTTCGCCTCCGAACCGTCCTCCGGATAGCTTCCCCATTCTTCCGGCACGCACACGTCCAGAAACGTGAGAGTGGACAAGGTTGTAGCGGCAACGGCAGCAAAGAATTCATGATACTGCAGAAGGATGATGTCTGCTTCGTCGGTTCGCACGTATGGGTATGTAGTCAAGTAAAGAGACCGGATCATGGGCAGTTCCAAGATGGCCAGTAGTCTCTCCAAGGACTGCGTATCACCATGAATCGAGAGCTCTTGTAAGGCGGCGAGCGGATATGACTGGAAGATAGGAGAATCAGGCATTGAAACCCATTTGAGCCGGAGTTGCGCTAGGTACTCGAGGGACTGGATAGCCTGGAGGAAAGTGATATCCAGTTCAGCGTCCGTATTATGTTCCCCGTGAGTGACTACACGCAGGGTGCGCAAATGCGAGCATGTTGATACGGATGCTGCCAGCGCGGCGTATCCTACGCCGGATACAGTTAACAGTCTCAGGGTTGGTGTCAGCTGCAGCATCTGCCTCAGCTGCACCCCGAAGTCTTTATTCAGCCCGGCGCCTTTCCCTATAAATGCGTCCAAAGACAACGGGAAGTATGCCCGCCGAACGTCGATTGCCAGCGCCTCGAGCGACCGAGGAACTATGAAGAGTAGTTCGGTATCCAGGATTGATGCGGGATGCCAACAAGTCTCGTTGACATGAGGCAGAAGCGCCATGCACCTGTTCTTCAAGTAGAGCTGCTGGTACACAGACGGGTGGATGATTATAGCGCGTTCCAGATCTGAGTGGTTGCCGATCTTGCGCACGCGTCCAATATGTGCCTGGAACCGATCCCATTCTGCAGGGAGAATGTTATTCGTTAGGTACTAGCAAAGGTCATCAATAGTGAGTCGATTTCTTAATAAGTGAACGGACGCCGAACACACGTATACACTCGCCAAACATCCCTCCTCAGTTTGCGTACATTCCAAGGTAACGCTGTTCAGTCCAGAGAACAATTTGAGCAGCGGGAGGAAGCTTTCAAGGTGTCTCCATAGAGCGTTCAAAGCTGGATCCGTGAAAGTCCTACTGACTCTTGCCAGTGTAGCCGTTTCGATGGACGATACGCGATGAGCATGTGTGACTATGCTTTCCACGATGCCAGCAGTCTGTAGTATCTGATGCATAGACGTGCAGCGCTCGCTGCGGTCTGCATTAAGTAGAAGTCCGTCGACGTGCTGACATTGCGTGACATAACGCGTTTGTGACATAGTCTCCCGACGCAAATGCCGTCCCTTCCCACGGCTACCAGCTGAAGTTGAGCCAGGAAGACTGTTTCTACCCAATATATCAAAAGCGACCATCAAATCTGACGTTTTCTTGTTGCATCTTAAGCTACTTCGCCCACCGTCCACTGACTTGGCTGTGGAACACTTTGAAGTAAATCCTGACCTGCTGCGCATCCTCAGCAGTCCATGATATTGAATGAGTCTTGGATTCAGCGGAGATATGATCCACATTTCCTGAGGGAATTAATGATTTCACGGGCAAGTGAATCGCAATCCAGGTAGTTACCTGATATTCTCTAGCTGCCAGACCGTCGAGACCTGTGCATCGTCTCCGCCGTGATGGAGACGTTAACGTACCTGACGAGGCCATATTAGACGCATGCTAGAGAATATGAACATTGACCTTGCAGTTTTTTCCGATAGAGGCTACGCTACACGCCACGAGCCTCGCAAAGGATCGCTGTGCGCTCAGCGTCGAATCATAGGAAAATAAGGATATCCTCTGCTGCCTAGTCTCGTAGCTTTGATTAGATCCAGGACCTATATTCCTCCATTCTCATAATTAACTTTGGGCAAATTGCACAGGCTAGCGTGCAATGTCTGTGTGGGAAGTGGTATGAAGATGGAGCACCTGGCAAATTGTAACAAGCGACCCAGAACCAGGCCGTTCCAAGCGGGATCGGTCGTCATGCCACACTGGATATAGCGCAACTGTACTCCCCGGCACCCGCGTCATGTCCCTCACGGAGCTCATTCTGGTAGAGGCCCTTCGCGGGCCCGCGCCGCCTGTAGTTCTGCTAGAAGCCTCTTGGTCTCGCGCCACAAGCCGAAATGGGAGTCGGTCACCACAATGTTCGGGAAGAGGCGATCTATCATATGTGCCATATCGGCAGGGTTATAGGCCTCATATCCGCACGAGAAAATTTTGATGGTTTGCAGTTCGTGGGACGAGGCTGGGCAAGCTTCTAAGTCATGCAGGCCGCCGATGCGGAAGTTGTGCAACAACAAGATTCGTAGGAGTGGAAGACTCTTGGCGAACGGCACTAGAGAGTCGATGGATGATCGGCGGGAGCATGGTTCTAGGCATAGAGACTTGAGTCCAGGCCAATTCTTCGCCATGATTTGGACGTCCACGGGAGAGACCGTCAACGATGTGCGCAGAGTCAAGTTCAAAGCCTCTAGCTTCTTGAGCTGGAAAAGTGGAGCCACGAAGTCTTGCAGAGAGAAACAGATCTCGGATTCCGAATATTCATCCACATCGAGATCCGTAGCCGGAGATACTTCCAGCGATGTAAGGCTATGCGCGGCTTTGGCGGAGATGGCTGAAAACAGAGCATGGTACTGCTGCAGAATCATAGCCTTTTCCTTTAATTGAGGATCGCTACCTGTTTGCAGGTTGAGCAAACAGATGCAAGGGAGTGTGAGGACGGCTAGCAGACGTTCCAAGGACTGTATATCCCCCTGAACTGTAAGCTTCCGCAGAGCGTTGAACGCATATGTGCATGATATGAGTGTCGCAGGCACGACTATGACATCGAACGCAAGCTCCTCCAATTGTGATGAGGCAGCGAGCGCGTCCAGACAGGCGATGTCGAGATGTGAATCTTCGTCACGCGAGATGCACATATGTGTCTTGCACACACGCAAGCGGCTGCAAACTGAGACGGGCAACGCTAGTGCGCTATACCCCACGCCGGATGTATCGAGGACCTCCAGGAATGGCGACATTTGCACCACTTGCTGAAGCACCATGCCAAAGGCCATCTGCAGGTTTGTGTACCTCGCCATCGCATCCGTAAGCAAAGCATGTGATGGTGCTTCCTCGATATCTACGCGAAGCTGCCTGAGAGTAGAGGATGTGAGGTAGAGAATATCAGCGTCGAGCAGTGATTGGGGGTACCAGTCGATGATTCGCACATGAGGCAGGAGTGGTCTTCCCCCATTCCTCACGAACAACTGTTGCCAGACCGAGGAATGGACGACAACACTTTGGGTAAACATTGCATACTCTCCACACGTGATCTCGCGTACACGATGACAGTATGACAGGAATCGCTCCCATTCGGACGGGAGTATGTCGCTTGTTAGACGCTAGTATGAGATGAAACATTGCATGAGTGGACTCGTGAGCGAACAGGAAATGACAGAGGCGCTCGACATACATAAACGACCACATAGAAATACGGTTCTCGAACGGTATCCATTTCCAGCCCAGAGAAAAGCTTCAAGAGCGGCAGGGGTTTGTGAAGCACTCTCCATGTGCTATCCAGAGCCGGCCCCGAGAAAGTCTTGCAAACTCGGGCCAACGGAGCTACTTTGACAGAGGATTCTCGCGCATGCTGCAGTATGCAATCGATGATTTCCAGAATCTGAAGCGCGCGATGCATGTCTTCAGGATTCTGCAAGGATACCGCGACAGTACGTGTTTGTGAGCCCGTCAAGAAAGATTCGCCACGGCGTTTATTGCCCGCTAGATATTTGCGAATCAGCACACATGCAAATGTGCCACGTAAGTTCAGGAGTTTGATTGTCTGTGAGGATGGATGGATCTTCATGAGTTCTACATGACCTAGCTGGTAGTAGAAGAGGTAGACCTGACGCACATTGCTGCTACTTACGGCAGGGCCGGCGCTGTATTTGAAGGAAAAGGAGCACAGTCGAGGCCCATATCTAAGGCAAATGAATGATTAGTACCATGCACTGAACATATGAATATGGACGCCATACGCTGTACGAATCTCGACACCACTATGCCATAGTCAAGCTAACGATCGAACGAGCGTGATAAAACTTGAGGTGTCACATAACGCGCTTGTGACTTTCCTGAGTATGCATTGCCGCGTCACGGTGATGCGACATGCCACCTATGGCCAATATTACGTTTCTTTGAAGTTACCACTTGCCAGCTCAGGTAAAACCAGGTGGGTTCGTTCCTCGCAATGTCACACTGAATGTGATTGACATACACCTCTAGTAGTGTTCCGAGTCCGGAGCATACTCGCCATAACGACTATTCACGATTACTCTAGATTCACAACATGCATAAAGCTCTTGAGATTATCGACATCATTCGTGAAATTCTCGAGCATCTCTTGCCTGTCAAACCGAAGTCGTATAGCGCTCTAGGCATTAGGGTAGGGATGCCAGGCCGCATAAACGCTAATATCACCAGGGAGCAAAGGGCCGCCATCAAACAGCTCGCTCGAGCTGCACGCGTGTGCAAAAGCTTTCGTGACCCAGCACTGGACCTACTGTGGAAGACTTTGGAGGACATCCACGACTTGTTACGCGTCTTGCCAGCCGTCCAGTCAAAAGTTGGCTCCCAGGATCTGGAGTACCTTGTGGGTATTCTACATCGTTTCCTAGACATAAATTGATGCGACCTATTCCCTGACTCTAGTCACTCTGCGACGAAGTGACCCAGGAAGACTGGGCGCGTTTCCAGCACTACGCACGACGTGTCCGCTACGCAAGGAGGATCAACCTAGACCACACGCAGGCCTCACTCGTACCTCATCTCTTCCGTCAAAATGGAGAGAAGCCCCTTCTACCCAATCTCATAGAGCTTTATTGGGAACAGCACTGCGACTCCCATGCCGACGATCGTATCTTGAGCTTCATCTCGCCCGGTCTGCGAATCCTAGCTTTCCATCAACATGTAGAACATGTAGACAAAGACAACAATGACGATGATGAAAGTGACAATAGTCAGGACGATATTGACGATGGTGAAAGCGAAAATAGTGACGACAACAGTGACGACGATGAAAGCGAGAGTAGTGACGACAACAGTGACGACGATGAAAGCGAGAGTAGTGACGACAACAGTGACGATGATGAAAGCGAGAATAGTGAGGACGACAGAGACACTCAGGATACTGGTGATGAAGACGAAGACGAGACCGACCGTATAGAGCACGACAATGGAAATGGAACGCACGACGAGCAGCATGAAGATCATGCGCAGGGACAGGTGCAAGCCACCGATAGGACGGCTATTCCTGAGGACGATCAGGACGCAGTTACAATCACGAAAGGACCTGAATCAGACCTCCTAGCGGTCTTCAAGAAGGTGGTGGCAATGGCGCCAGAGCTTGAAGAGATATGCCTCCACAACGTCAGTTCCCTGCTCTCTCTACCATTCTTCTCGCGGTGCCAGTCGCTACAACGAGTGGATATCAACGACGCCATTGCCAATACAGATGTCCTCCGTGCACTCGCGTCACTTCAACATCTACAATGGCTCCACATGTCAGTCGCCGAATCCGACGAAGACACCGCAATGTCCATTAATGGCTTCGTCGCGCTCACCACATTGAACGTGTCGGGACCGGCTGGGGCGCTTGCACGCCTGTTTACGTCCATTGCCCCGGCTCGGTTGGAAACACTGAACATTACCATCGAGTACACCGACTTGTACGGCTCGGTGGACGACCTCCACTCATGTTTGGTTCCCGCATGCTCAATGAGCGCGATATCCTTGCGCGCCGTCTGCTTGGCTATCTCGAAGCCGAAAAAGCGAATATCCTTTGGCAGGGCTGCCCTGCTCGACATCGTGCGCCCGTTGCTGGAGCTGCATAACCTGGAGTCCGTCGAAATACGCTTCGTACACTTTGGCACGAAGCTTTCAGTCCCAGACTCCGCTTTCCTGGCCATGGCCGAGGCTTGGCCGCGCCTCCGCTCCCTAGTCATCGAGCACAGGCTACTGAACGACGATTTGCCGACACTCGCCTGCGTGTACGATAGCGCCCGCCTGTGCCCCGACTTGCGCTCCCTGACCCTCTATAAATTGCAACCGTGTCTGGAGTTTCCTGCAGAGTCTTATGAACCCATCGCACATGAGCTGGAACGGTTCAATATGTATTTCTGCGACTATGACCATGCTTCGTCCCAAGCGGCGGAGGTCGAAGTGTTCCTTTACCGCGTGTTTCCAAAATCGGTTATCGACTACTACGGTACGGTGTGGGAGGGAAATCCGCGGCGTTGTCTGAAGTAGGTTGAAGGGGTTTGATGACTATATGCCAGCTAGAATATAAATGAATCATGTTCAGCTGTCTTGTACTGACTATATGCACGCTCGCGATACGGCGACTGATCAAACGAAACAACGAATCATGAATGCTCACAATACACCACGTCACGAGGCGTGCTCGAACAGCAACACAATCATACGATAGACAGATGAAGAGCCCTTCGAAACGTGCTCGAATAGACACGCGCGAAAACAAGAAATACGACAGTTCAAAGCGCGCTCGAACAGCGACGCATGTAGGCGATCAAACTGCGTGTCTCGATGCGTGACCCAATAGCGACGCGCCTACAATGCTCGAACAATTACGGTACTTACTAGTACGTGCGACACTCGGGTCACTTGTCCGTACTAGCGCACAAGATGAGAGATGAAAGTGGTTCGAGAGAGGGAAGACACAGATTTCGACGTCGACACCGGCTTATAAGGATACAGGAGATCCTTGACAGGGATGATGTATTACACGGTCTGCAAGGCGTGAATGTGACCAACGATCAAGACAAGGTCCAAAACGGAAAAACACCTGCTAAACCGGGATGGGAGCCCGTCCTGGGCATAAGCAAGCGAGACTCGACGTCTCCAGTTCAAGTTTACGACTGCGAGATGTGCATACATACAGTCCGAGTCCACGGAGGAACGTAAGTCCCTCGTCTCACAGGCATGGCATGGATGCTGGACCCGCTCAGCCTTGAAGTCGGTGCGGACCTCGACTCCGCCGTGGCCGTGCGTGACGCATGCCCCGCCTCTTCCTCGCAGTTCCGTACGAGTTACAACCCCCCACCCCCCGTTGGAGTGTCGAATCACGCGTCTCCTTACACTGCTCGCCCGCGGGCATTACGCGCACCCCGCTCGTCGACACGCGCACGCTCAGTTGGATCACACCCGAGTGACATCCCCGCTCCCGACATGTGAACCGTGTACGACACCTAAGCGCTCGTGGGCGCACGGACTCGACCTCGTGCGTGTACGCCGCAGCGGCGATGTCGTTAGGTGCCCTCATAGGACCCATATGCTCACTTTGTGCGGTTGTGCTCGTACGCCGAGTCCCTGTATGACGAGTGAACTGAAGAAGCCGCGGGGAGAGAATCGCACGTAGTGTTGCTAGTCGATCGCATTGATCCCTTCCCCCAGACAAAGAAAAGCACCACCGATACGCACCCGATTCGGGCCAGAAACCCACAAGACATCCAAGACAGGCGCTGGAAATGTTTCGCGGACACGGGCGGCCGGGCTGGAGCTCGAAGCTTGAAGCTTGGAGCTTGAAGGCTCGCCGGTTTCCCTTTTTCGGGACGACGATGACCTTTCTCCGAGTCCATTCGGCGTTGATGGAATGCGAGACATAGGATATCCAGTGCAGGGCCGTGTGCGTTTCCGCTGAGACATGTATGAGATACCAACAGAACTAGTTAGCTTGATTTTGAGTCCTAGATGCAGGCACGAAATGTCGCAAGCGCCCCACACGTGGGCCCACAAATCTCCACAAACGAGCCGGACCTGACAACATCTGAGCCACTTGACACACACACGTGCGCGCGGGTGTACGGTAGAGCAACAAAACAAACGCGTCCAGCGGCGTGCGGCAGACTGCAGTCGGCAGCAAAAGCAAGACCGTGGGCACATAAAAACACGTACGCGGAACACATCGCGGTGCACACGAGCTAGGGCTACGTAGGTAATGGCATTGACAGAAAACGGCGCTAATTCGAGCGAGAGTGAGCGTGAGGGTGGGGGAATGGAGAATGGATATGAAGCGATACGGGACACGAATACGGGGCACGGCGACACGCGAGATACGGGCAAAAAGTCCAGTCCGATTTGAGGCTATAGACAATGAGTAAGCGGTAAGCAAAGACGGGACGATGGATACGTGATAGACGTAGACGTGGACGCAGACGCAGACGATAGAGAGTGGATGGGATCAGCGGCGTGACAATGAGTGGGCACAGCGATGTGTCAGTGATGGTGACGTCGAGGCGATAAGCAAGCGCGGCGCGGCGCAAATACATACAGGCGCGGGGACAGCTGGGCCTGCGCACGATGAATCATGGTCAGCAAGCAGAGCAACGCCAGCAGCAGCGACAAGGACGAGTAACAGGCAGGCAGGCGATAGCGGCTACTGTCCTTCCGTTTGAGCTCCCCTTTCTAAGCTCCTTCCGTTCCCCTCCGACGAGGTCCTCAGCTCCCTCCCTCCCGCACGCATTCAGCAGATCACACAACACTTGTTGCCCTCCCAGTCGCGGTTCCCGCTCCGGCTGCCCCGCCGCTCATGCCCGCGCCCGGCGCTCGGCACATGCGCCGGCACACCTTCCCGCATTAGCATGCTCGCCCGCGTCGCCGCCTCAAACACGTCGTCCACGCCCTCAATCTTCAGCGCACTGCACTCCTTGTACGCGCGCGCCCCGATGGCGTGTGCGACCCGCTCTGCCTCAGCGCGTGTAACGAACTGCCCAGCGTTCGGCGAGCCTGTGCCAGAGGAAGAATCATCGTCAGCGCTGTTGGCATGATGGCTACGCAATCATCGGATCGCACCCTCTGGTGGCCGAAGATCTGACTTGCAGCCGACAAGGATCACAGGAATTGTGGGCCCGCAGATCGATCGCACTTCTTCTATCCACTGCGATACCGTAGCATCGTCAGTACATTCTCACCTTACCCCAGCGAAACAAAAGTGTGCGAAGCAACCGGCGTCCGCGAGGACTGTGAGAAGTGGCACTTGGGCGGTGATGCGTACCTTCACAGTGACGTTATCCAGGGAGTCTGGCGTGTCAATAGCATATGCAATCAGGATGACGTGCGACTTGGAGTAAGACATCGGCCGTAGGCGCTGTGTGCAGCGTCCCCACAACGATCAATCAGTCGTTGCACACACCATGGAGCACAGCGGGGCCCATATCCGATTGTTTGAGATGCGCAGCACGATGACGCAATAGGGCGTCAGGTGCAACAGTTGAGTCGAGTCCAGATGTGCGCAGTGAGAAGTAGGTCGGGTTGACGAGGCGATCAGATGGGCGCGCGCAAGCGGCGGGGAAGTAGACAGAGGGCGACAGGGCTGTGTTAGAATCGTGTGGTGCACAGCCCGAACAGCCACTACGCGTACCTCGTATTCTTCCTGGCCGCTGCAGGAACGCCGCATGAGTGAGAAAGGCATGTGCAAAAATAGCACACGTACGCAGTATCCCATAGCGCTAGCTGGACAGGCTTGCCGTCTAGCCGAATCTCCGCGACATAGTTCTCGAAGATTGCTGGTGACATTGATTAGAGGACTTGCGAGTTCCTCGTTTGGTGAGTGCCCGGACTCACTTGGTTGCTGTTGACGAAGAGGCTTGTCAGCATACACCGAACCTCGAGTGCTCTAGGAAGAGAAAGGGACAACAACGAGGCCCATGGACTGCAGCGAGAATATGGCATAAGGTGCTTATACACAGGCGCTCCCCGCAATGCGCTCGTCACATATAAGCTCCTGAACGAGCTGGGCGCATGCACTCTACAATTTGTAGAAGAAATTGCCGCTTGAGATGGTAAGCAATGAGGCTCGCAGCGTAACGAGACGCGAAGCGCGTGGTGCCAACGAGAAGCAAGCAGAAAAGAGACACGAGTGCTCACATATTCCTTAGGGAACTCTCCCAGCGCAAACGAGCAGAGCAATGACGTCTTGCCGCATGCACCTGTGCATGGCAACGCCGCAGGGGCCGTCAGAAGCGGGCGAAGCGGAGCAGTCGACAAGCGAGGTGTGGCAGGAGGCGCCAGGAACAGGGCCAGACGGGCGATGACGAGGGCAGACACGGCGCGGGTCGGCGAGGGCCAGGCAGCGAAAGGGAGGACAGCACGGTCAGCACACAGCGCACGGATGACGCAGAAACGACGTGCCGTCGCCGACAATGACGAGCTTTCTCCGGATCTGCGGGGGCATGGTGAGCGACGACGACGACGAGCGAGAGCAGGCGGGTGGTGTGGCGTACGGCGTTTTGAGAGGACATGAGCGGGACGGCGTGGGCGTGAACGTGAGCGAGGACGGCGTGGGCGACGCGACGGGCGTGCGTGCCAGGCGGCGAGCGTGCGTGAGACGGGGCTGGTTGCGGGCGTCGAGGGTGGCGGTGTGTTCGTCGTGCGGCTTGTGTTCGTTGTCGTCGTCGACGGCGACGGGGCCGGCGGTAGGACTTGGAGGAGAGAGGAGGCGGTGGTGGTGGTGGTAGGAAACGAAACAGAGGCGTTGGCGGAGGAGATACGGCGAGATGGGTAGACCCAAATGGAACGAGCCGGAACCATCGCCGTCACACCGCCGGCGGATTACGTAATGGGCAAGGCGGTGAGGAGCAGGCGCATCGATCGTGTTTCAGCCGTCGCCCCGCCCGCCGCCCGCCCGAGCGCCGTGCCGGCTCGGTGTCATTGTTGCTGAACCAGTTGCTGAACCAGATTCTATCTGGCTCCGTTGCTTTTTCATACAGTAGAACCAGGTAGCGTGCCTGTCATCTTCCCTGCGAGCATGCGCTGCGGGGACCTACAATTGAACCTTGCGTCGTATTGCCCCGCCCACCGCACGACCGCCGCGCCGGCATACATTGCTGGTACAGCGACGATGTTGGTGCGACCGCTGACAGAGGCTAACCCCCCGTCCGGTGTGTGGAGGCCCTTCGACGCAACGCGTCACATCTGACGCCGGCGCGCTGTGTCTCCGCCCCGCGACGCCTGCCCGTTCCGCTCGCCCACGTCCAACTCCCGCGAGCCTCGGGCGACGTGTCCCCGCCCCCGGGTGCGTGCCTGGGTCCGTCGCCCGGCGCCCTCCGAGATAACGGCCACTGTCTGGCACCGCGCACAGCGATCCGCGTTCCGACCGCATCGGTGGCTGCGTCCAGGTGCAGGGCTTCGCGCCAAGTACGCGCACTGTTTTCCACAGCGGGCTCCAACCTCCGCGGGGCCATCATTGGCTTTGCGCTCGCCCCTGATCGCGCGACTTGGGGGTGGGCCCTCGGATGTCGATCGACAGATGCATCACGTATCCGGGACTGACGCGCAGCACGCAATGGACTTCTTTCAAGCTCGCTCACTGCCGAGTCGTTGTAACTGGTGCGAGGGATTCGGTTGGCCCTTTCTCTCTCTGGAGATCTCACCGGTCGCGCTGCCCGGCGGTGCCGTCTTGCTTCTTGAAGCGATGTATAACGCTGGTTTGATAGGAAGATGTTGACCCCCCTCAACAAGTCGGTCATACACAGTGGGTGTGTATGGTTGCTACGGCAAGTATACGACACAGTGCGCTTGGAAGTCCTCAGGCAGATAATGGTGGGTGCATACCAACGGCTTCCGGAACTCTTTGCCTAGCTCGACCTGCGCTGCCAGACGAGCAACTCCGAGGGGACATACTCGCTAATGACCACACCGGGCGCGCCCCGGCGATGCGCACCATCTGTCCCAGTAGGCCTCGCATCGTCGCATACGCATCACGCCGTGCGCATGCACCATCACCGCGTCGCGGGTGCGATGCCGCGCACGTTTCCCGGCCCCGCGCAGTCAACGTCGACCCCGCTGCAGCTGCCCGGGAGATCGTACAGTCACGTACGGCGTTCACGATCCATGATGGTGTGCAATGCCCAGTGCTAACGAACCGTCTCGCGTCGATTTGCGCTTCGGCGGTGCACGCTGCGTGTCAAAGAAAGCACCGGCTCTACCGCCAGAATAGTAACACCAGCCATTCGCGCCGGTTCAGCCTCCGCTTCCGACAGCCAGCAGGCCGTACTCAGAATCCGCGCATCATCACGGTGAGCACGGCTCACTATGCATAGCCAACACTTTACCTTTGCGTGACACCGCGTGTATGCGCGTTCGCAGGTATCTTGCGATCAGTCAACGCCGCGGCGAACCTTTCCGAACAGGCTCAGCTTCAGATCCCTGCTCCATGGACAGCGCCTCACAGGGTCGTGCTGCTCTCGATGCGTGTACTCTGTGTCGCGCGCTCGACACCCGTGGCTCCATGCCGTCGTTTATGTACGTCGATCGCCTCTATCGTGTCCTGTCATGCGCCGCTTCATATCTCATGCTAGCGACATACAAGCTACTTCTGTTCGAATGGCGGCGTTTACTCTCATACCGCCGTCGTCGTGTGCGCGAGATCACGGGTGGGGAGCATGCAATGTGCGGCCAAGGCGCCGTCGTCCACCCGTCGGCCGGGCTGCCGGCACCAGTTGTTCGCGGCGAATGGGGGCAAGGCCGCCCCCGCCCCATGTGCGCACCATCGACTCGTCACCCCCAATCGCCGCTCGACGCCGACATTCTCTGCCTCGCACCGCCCACTCTCTCAGGGAGCTTCGCGTGGATAGCAGGGAAGCGCCGTCGCATGGTGTGCGCACCGCCGTGACGGCGATATGCCCGTCCCACGAAAACCCTCCGTGCGTCCTCAGACCCATGTCGCCGCTGGCCGACAGCAGCAGGGGCCGCGCGCGCCGCTGGGACGCCATGCGAACAGCCGGCCTGTTGCTCGTCTCCCTCTGTGGTCGAGGAGTCTATGTGGATGCTAGCGGGCCCAGGCATCCGTCGCCGCGCCGACGCCATGCACCCGCCCCTTGATCACGACGTGTTCACCCCATGCCCCATATTCGGAGTCTAGCGGCAGAGCCTGGGTGCCCGCCCACAGCAGGCCGCTCGCGCCCGCGGCGCTCCAGCCAGTGGCGGCGACGGCATGGCTACGGAGCCACGCACTCCGCCTCGGCGCAGGTGCCAACGATGCCCGTGCCCTCGATGCCCCCTCTCCATGTCTGCGCCGCACCGCCCTGATCCCTGGTCCCTGATCTGCGGGCTCTCCTCCTTCTCCTTCTCCCGCCTGTGGCCGCAGCGGCTGTGTCCGCACCGGCGCCATCTCTCCCGGCGCGCTCGCACGGACTAGAACCAGAGGGTGGCCAGCTCGGTGTGGTGTCCGCCGAGGCAGACGACACCCCTTTCTGGCCCGGGGTGCACGCCCTCCCGGGCCGTTTCTCCCTCCGTCCTGATGTCGATGTCGATGCCCCCCGCTGAGGCTCCTGCGCCCGACACCGACGGGCCGCGGGGCGCTCTTGCGGGGCAGCTCGACGCGCGTTGACAAGCCCCGGAGCACGTTGAGCGTGCGTATGTCCCCGGATGGTGCGCAACAAACGTCAAGTGGAGTACGTGGCGAATCCGGATAGCCAGCCATCCCGCGCGCACCAATGCCGATTCTGGTGCATACGCGCGGCCTACTTCGTTGTCGGCGCAGAACACGGTTGGGACGTCTCACACGGACGCGAGGCGGCGGGCCGCTATGTCCGTCCCCGCGCGCACTCCACGAGGTTCAAGTCGGCGGGGACCGCAATGTCATGTCACGACTGGGCGGCTACCTCTACCCCACAGCGCGCGGACGGTAGCAAGGCTGCGCGATCGGGGTTGTGGACGTGTCATGGATGGGCTGCGTTGCTCG
The DNA here is from genome assembly GCF_002117355.1 of Postia placenta MAD-698-R-SB12. Lineage (NCBI taxonomy): Eukaryota > Fungi > Basidiomycota > Agaricomycetes > Polyporales > Adustoporiaceae > Rhodonia > Rhodonia placenta. The sequence continues at coordinate 1,097,751 of NW_020169845.1, read as the reverse complement.
TCGTATCGTGACGCACGGCCGGGTACATGTTGCGTTCAACCCTCGTCGCTTCCCGGGTGGAGCTCTCTACTCGTCACTACCGCTCTGCGTGGTACGGGGGCTGCCGCAAGGGCAACTGGATGCGCAACGCGGGCTGGCGCTGGAGAGCCATGTTTCAGACGCCTGGAAGCTCACGAAGGGGGGAGAGAGGCCGCCGGTATGAAACAAGCCGACCGTGCACAGATGGAGTCACTCAGAGACCGAAGATATCGCGTTGGAGGGAATGCAACTAGCATCGGATCTAAGGCCTAAGGAACCGAACTCATCTATATTGAACGTATTGGCATATCGAGTGAGCGTGCCCCCCTCCAGCTACGCTATAATTACCCATGGTAGGACATTATTGCGTTCTTGGGGAGGAAGGTAACACGATATATTTAGAGGTGACATAGACCTTATGCGGGCAACGTACGGGCACGTCCACCTCCTGTCCGGCATGGCGCGCTGTCAGGACCATGGGGTTGCCACCCGTCAGAGACAGGCTGATGTGTCGCTGCAATGGCGGCTCCGAGCGCGGCCCCGAGCGCATATGCCCAAAGCAGCATGCGCTGCCCGTCACCGGCCGCCTGGCGCGGCGCGTCTGACATTGTAGCGCATACGGTGGAGAGGACGTGCGTCGCGATGTGCGTAAGCGGTGTGCCCGGAGAGAGGGCCAGCGGGGAGGTGTCACGTTGTGGAACCGGGAGCCGCCTGGAGCGTGCGGCCGGGGAACGGTTGCCAGAGGAGATGATGCCGATGCTGACGCAAATGAATGGTCCACGAGGATCACTGTAAGCGCGATCTGATTATACCATGCGATAATAGTGAAGCCAGGATATAATGTGGAGATCATAACGTAAGTACGAGGCAGACAGTGGTAGCTAGTAGTCAGTAGCAGAGCACTGGGATGAGCAGCAGCATGACGATCGCAGAGTAAGATCACGGCACCGATGATCGGAGGGCGGAGGTGTGCCTGGCCATTTTGGCTGCCAACGTCCGCCTTCTCGAAAACTCATTCTGCTCGTCAACCATGGCGACCGTTGCCCGTTCCTCGCGTGTCCTGCATAAAAGTCCGCCTCGACGCCACCATGCACGCATCATCGTCCCTTGCTTTCTTCTTCCCTGTGTCCGCTTTCCTTCCCGGTGTCGTTGAACGGCCGTTCCTTTCCGACCCAGTGTCGCGCCTTCACTTCGATACAGTCAGCTCAGGCCAGCATCCACCTTCCTTCTTCATTCATTCAAAATGTTCGTAAAATCCCTCCTCGCGCTCGGTGCTCTGGCTGCTCTCGTTTCTCCCGAGCTCGCACTCGCTCGTCCTTTGGTTGGCCGTTACGAAGTACCGACCCCCGCCCCCATTGCTCGCGACGATACATCCACGTGCAAGGTACGCACCCTCTCATACGTACCATCCTCGAGCATACTTAGCATATGTTTAGGTTGTTACCGTGACCGTAGACGATACTGCCGCGACGTCAACAGTACGGCTATTCTTCAGTCTCCGTGTTATGTTTCTGACCCTATTAAACATAGGCTCTCGTGGCTGCTTCCACTGCGGCTGTCACTGCGACCGACGACACATCGACGTGCAAGGTACGTACCTCGCCGTACGTACCCTGCCCGAGCATACTTAGCATATGTCTAGATTGTCACAGTGACCGCGGACGATTCTGCCGCGACCTCGAATGTACGCCTGTTCTTCAGATCTTCGCGCCATGCCTAACCGTCTTGACTATAGGTTCTCGTTGCTGCTTCCACTACGGCCGTGACCACGACTGCCGCCGCCGCGGCTGTCTCTTCGACGCTTTCCTCGTCCCAGATCGGCAACTTCGGCTCGTGTACGGTCCCGGAGATCGAGTTTGGTGTCGGCTTCGACGGGCGCAAGGAAACATCCTTCCAGCCCGTTGACCAGGCCTCCTACAATCACGGTACGCGCACCCTCCTCGGCGTCACCCCTTCCTAGCTTACCCATGCCCGCCTCGCACAGGATCCGCGGACAATATCGACATCATCACGCAGTTCATGTGTGACCAGCTCGTGAACAGCTGCGGCGCCGACGCGACCGCACAGGCTACCTGCGCCTCTGCCAAGGCTGCCGCAGACACCGTCACCGCCAAGACGGGTGGACAAGCAGACGCGTTCAACGCGGTATTCGGGATCAAGACCGACTTTGCTGCTGTCCCCGAGGTGAGCGACCAGGGTGTGACCCAGAGCGTTGCCGCCTCCACAGCGGCAGCGACGGGTGCCGCGAGCGCGACGTCGGCTGCGAGCAGCTCGTCGAACAAGGGTTCAAGCGGGTCGTCGAACAAGGGCTCAAGTGGGTCGTCCAGCGGCAGCTCCAGCGGGTCATCGGGCAACGAGGTGTGCGCGACAGCCACGGCGACCGTCACTGTCACCGTTGTACGTGCATTCTTGCCCCCTCCGCTCGCCCTCCCGCGCTGACATGCCCGTGCCACGGCGCATACCAGACTGCGTCGTTCATTGACACCGTGACCGCATCCGCTTCAGCCGCCACCGCCTCCGGCCAAGTCGTTGTCGCGACCAGTGTGAGTTCCGTCGTGTCCACCGTCGCCGCGTCTGCGACCGCGTCCGCCTCGTCCATCGGCGATTTTGGCTCGTGCTCGGTCCCCGAGATCGAGTTCGGCACTGGCTTTGACGGGCGCCGCGAGACGGCGTTCCAGCCGACGAACCAGACATCGTACAACCATGGTGCGCCTCTTCCTCCCCATCTCTGCGTTCCCGCATCCCCGCGTCTTCGTACGCTGTGCTGACCCCATGCATGCCTGTCCCAGGCTCCGCGGACAACATCGCGGTGATCACGCAGTTCATCTGCAACGCGCTTACCAACACCTGCGGCGCGGATGCGGCGGCCAAGGCGACATGCGCGCAGGCGCAGACCGCGGCTGCGGCCGCAACGGCGCTCACCGGGGCCCAGGCAGACGCATTCAACGCTGTGTTCGGGATAACGACCAACTTTGCGGCCGTACCGCAGGTCAGCAACACCGGCGTGACGCTTGCGGCGTCTGGTGCTGCGTCGGCCACTGCGGCTGCGGCTGCGAGCTCTACAGCAGCGGCTGTGAGCACGACTGCTGCAGCAGGCAAGGCCACGAGCGCTGCTGTCGCTGCAAGCACGGTCGCCAGTGCTGCTGCTGCGAGCTCGACCGCGTCGTCGTCCTCGATCGGCAACTTCGGCTCGTGCACGGTCCCGCAGATCGAGTTCGGTGTCGGGTTCGATAATCGGAAGGAGACGTCGTTCCAGCCGGTCGATGAGACGTCGTACACCCACGGTATGTCGGCGTGTTTTGTGTCCGCCTTGCCGCTGTGCCGTTGACACCCCCGCTTGCGCAGGGTCTGCCGACAACATCGACATCATTACGCAGTTCATGTGCGATCAGCTAGTGAATAGCTGCGGTGCGGACGCGACCGCGAAGGCGACGTGCGCGAGTGCGAAGGCGGCCGCTGACACGGTGACCGCGAAGACTGGCGGGCAGGCAGATGCGTTCAACGCGGTGTTTGGGATCAAGACGGACTTTGCGGCTGTCCCCGTGGTGAACGACCAGGGCGTGACGCAGGCGGCCGTCGCGAGCACGGCGGCGGCTACGGCGAGCGCATGAGTGGCGTAGCTGCCTGTTCGTGCGCTCGTCTGTCCGTCCGACAGGCGCATCAATGTAGGATCCTCGAGCATCCAGGAGATTGTCCGAGGAAGGGTTAATTTAAAGGCTGCTTGGCTGAGCTTTTCCGGTTCTCTGTACTTGCAACACCACTGTATCGTTATGGAGCGCTGATATCCGCGTCGCGTTCAATTCCAATTGGCACATTCTCTTCCTTTCCGCTGGTAGATTGTCAGACGTCCTGGAAGGGCGATGGGTAGCGGCCGTCCGAAGGTCGTTAAGCGCTAGTGACTTTGATGAGCTAGCTGGAATAAGAAACAAACTGACGCGGCCACGATGTTCTAAGTATATGCGCATATGCGTGACTATAAGCCAACGCGAAGCGACCACAACGCAACCACGATGTCGATGTTCGAAGCCAAAACCGTCGTGCAATACATGCATTGAGCGCACTTGAACTAGCATAGAAGACAACGATGATCAACTTGAGACCCACCTAATACGTGCCACACACGGGTCGCTCGTCCGTATCAAAGTGCGAGAGGATGATCGTGGTTAGAGGGGAAAAGGGGAGCTGGTTTTCTCAGCGTCGAATCCGGTTTATATATGTACGAAACGACCAAGACAGGAATGATGTCACGACCAACTTGTGAAGAGGGTTATGACATACCGAAGAAGGGCAAGTGCAGTATCTGTCCGATCGATCGAAACGCGTCCATATTTGGTCAACTGCTATCCGAATCGGGATGGGAGCCCTTTCCTGCGCAAAAGCAAGCTAGACTCGAAACTTTGGGTTTGATTCAGCAGCTGGAAATGTCTCAATCTCACGGGAATGTCGCCCTAGCACGTCACAATCACTTGCGCATCCTGCCGCCCTCAGCAGCATGACGACGTTAGCACTCCCGATTGACCTACTCTGGCGGCCTCATGTCTCCATCAATCCCGTCTTCGCAAGCCCGAGAGCCAAACAAGTAGACGTGATTGTACGTACTTTCAACACTGTTCTACAAGAAAACAGTGCCAGATAGAGAAAATTAAACAGCCATGATCGAGTTCACTGGTGTCGACTGGATATTGTAGGCATACCCATTGTCTCCAGTCATCGGCGAACACGTGAATGTTGAGAAATATGGAAAGGGAACAAAAATGGTGAGAATGTCCCAGGATTTGGAATGCAGTTGTTCGAAGGCACCCGAGATACTCATTGGCATGCTCATGGTAAATGCTGAACAAAGCTACGTTCAGGCCCTTTATATAACACTTGCAGGGGCATGTGAGCCTTTACAAAATGAAGTAGTCATCTTATGAGAGTAGTTCACTAGGCTACTGCCAGAAGCCTGCTGTAAAGATAGCGGTAGCTATCATGTAGCGAAATGTGGACGTTAGTGGAAGCACACATGGTCTGTTGACAGAATGCGCAGGACCCCGAAGGCACAGCATGTAATAGTTATAGCCAATATCTCGGTACACTCTGAGATGCAGCATAGTGGCTACCATCCAGAAGTTGTGATGACATACAGTTTTGACAATCAGCTTATGGCAGGGTTGTATGTGCTACTCCGAGAGGCGACCAAGGCATCGGACTGTTGTGTCTCACTGTGGTTGGCTGCTCTCCTGTCACTTCACAGTGTAATAACCAAAGTACGTACATGAGTTATTGAACAGCTATCACTCCACTTGCACACAGAACTTTGCATAAGATTAATGTCATCATGTCAACACAGTCTGTTAACATCACACATGTGGCACAAGTAAGGTACGCACAACCGGGCACAGGTGCTACAGGGGACAGTGTCGCGACTTGGGGTCAAGCGACAGGGGAGAGTTTGAGAGCTGGGGGTGTTCGACTGATCTCACCGAAGCGATGGTGAGCTACGCTCAAACCTAAGGCTAGGGACAAGTGAATATATTAGTCAAGGTAAGAAAGAATACAGGAGAGGCTTACTGACCTAGGGACAAGAGGTCGAAACTGAGGTCCCTAGGGCAGCAGAGGCCGGCTTATATATAGGGGAAGATAAGGGCAGGCTGTGCGCACTGGTCCGTGCGCAGCTGGTCCGTGCACAGCATGCTGACGCGGCCCCGGGGGCCGGTGAGTCAGAGCGGCTGTGTCAGCGGAGCCCGAGCTGTGCCGTGCACTGCCGCCCCATCTAATCTAATCGTACAGTAGATAACGACGTGTCCGTATCAGGCATGTAGTACAGAGGTCGCGGGTTCGAACCCGTGAAAAGGAAAAATTAAAAAGTGGCTAGATGCCGTGTCAACTCGTAACAGACAGCTTGAGTCATTGAACCCACAGTATCTGCGCGTGACTCATAGGTGTCTGGCAGAGTGCAGAGCTGGCAGAGGCCAAAGGTCAGTTGAGTAAGATTTGATACATCAGGGTTGTCGTGGAGAGCTGGCTACTGGCACTTTTGGTTGTGTGAATTAGTGTGCACCTTCCTTAGCTATGAGCTCGGCAACCATCTGGTTTCATGGGCAAATGCTGCAAACAAACTCCCACGGGCATCTGAGGAGACCCAGTCAGTGTAGGCCATATATCAAAGTAATGAAGATATACCTAGTTAGGCCAGTTACAAAAGAGACTGTGGGCTGTATCTCATTTCCATTGAGTTCACAGGCCTTGCGGATGTCCAGGGTAGCTATGTCGCAACTTGAGGTCAAGCGACAGGGGAAAACCAAACAAGACGCTGGAGGCGTTGATGCGACCTACGAAACCCTAACCCCTAACCTGGGTGCGACCTAAAGGGACTAGAGAGACGGATTATAGTCTTAGTGAGAGGGGAGTTAGCAGCAAGGTGTCCCGCGGTTCGAGTAAACACGAGAAACGCCCTTGGAAAAGGCTACGAACAATGGGGAAGGTACGAGGTGGCTTCGACACGTCGTCGAAGCTACTCGGAGGCTGTGGGTGGTTAGCGGAGACGATCGAAGCTCGGCAGAGCTCTTCGATGTATCGTAGAAGGAAGGGACATGATTCGATAAGGTGGACTTAGCTAGGGTGCGGTTCGCAGTTTCTTCGACAATAGTCGAAGTCGAAGGGTTCGTCGAGATAGTATCGACGAGTAAACGCAGTGGACGAGGTTTCAAGGTTACGCAGCGAGGGACGAAGTGACACAGTTGAAGGCTTAGACGCGGGGCAAACTCGACTTATGAGCTCTGAACTCGAGGGGGGAACCGGATCTTGTATTTTTGGAGAGAAGTACGACAGATTTTATACTACGCATAGGATGCTACGACTATCGAGAGTGGCACACTAGTACAAGGGGCTTTGCATTGTTCCGCACGAATCTGCCTCACCGAGTGGCACGCATCAAGTCCATCGGTAGAGTGACGTCATGCCGAACGCGGAGATGAAGAGAAACATATGGCCACTTCGGACCGGTATCCGTCATTGAAGGCATGCCGCGAGGTTCGATACCTAATCGGGAAAGACCGGCTACGTCGGTGTGGCATGGAGCAATGCGCGCGCTTGGACGAGCGGCGTCAAGTGGCCCTATTGTTTGCCGAATGCGGAAGATGTTCCGAGATCTACGCGCGAGGCATCGGGACGACCGTGCCGAGCTTCGAGTAAGCGTCGCGCACCGTCGAAGATGTCGAAGAGCGTCGAAGGCGAAATCGAACTGTTGGGAGACTGAGTCGAAGTGCCGGGCGGGATGCGACTGCCGAAAAGAGGTGTATCGGGGCCCAAAGGGGCTTGGCGCCTATCAGCGTTCAACTGGATCTCACCGAAGCAATGGTGAGCAATGCTCAAACCCAAGGCTAGGGACAAGAGGTTGAAACTAAGGTCCCTAGGGCAGCAGAGGCCGGCTTATATACAGGGGAAGATAAGGGCAGGCTGTGCGTATTGGTCCTTGCGTAGCTGGTCCGTGCACAGCATGCTGACGCAGCCCCAGGGGCCGGTGAGTCAGAGTAGCTGTGTCAGCGGGGCCCGAGCTGTGCCGCGCACTGCCGCCCATCTAATCTGATCGTACAGTAGATAAGGAAATGTCCGTTTCAGATGTGTAGTACAGAGGTTGCGGGTTCGAGCCTGCAAAAGGGAAAAAATCAAAAAGGATGGCTAGGCGCCATGTCGACTCATGACAAGCTAGGATGATCGCTGCTGCCAGCCAAACACTCATATCCACTAAATGACGTCCGGGACAGATACTACAACCAGAACAATATCCGTCGAGTAAGCGGTGATTGTGTTCAGCTATGAGCACACCGTGACTCACCACCTGCCGAACCCGAAGATATACCTTTTTGGATCGCACGCCTTGACTTTCTCGGCATCCATTTCCTCAAATCTCTCAGGTCGGAACGCATCTGGATCAGGGTATATAGATGGATCGCGCGAGATAGCCCTGCTAGTACATGAGACAAGGCAAGAGCTGTTCGAGTTTGGGCCCACCAAATGTTAGAAATCACACTCGACCCCTTCAGAAGGAAGTAGCCTTTGTATATGTCGTCTTGTGTTAGAGCGTGAGGGGCACCTGGAGGGGAATTTCAAGACGTTTCCGCTGCTGTGAATGCAAGCCAACGTACCTAAGGGTATGGGAGGGTTCCAGCTGGTTCGGCGTTAGTATTGAGTTGTGTCAAGTAGTGCATTATCGTACCGGTAGACTTCCAACAGCACACAATCAAGGTAAGGCAACTGCTTCCTGTCGTAGAGCTCGGGAAGTCTCTCGGCACCGACGACAGCCTCTATTTCCTCCTGTACTTTCCGCAAGACTTCAGGGTGGAGCGTCATGGTCAGAATGAGGGTCAAGAGCACGACTGCACTCTGCGCAACGCCATAATTAGAGCTACCAATGTCTCTTAGAATTGTATGTATCATGCCCACCGTCTCGGCACCGGCTATGCGGTGACATGTCAGGTACGCTCCCAAACAAACACGAAGTGCACCTACCGACGTATAAAGTGGCAGCAGCGCCCTTGATGTTATACGCGACTCGTGGCGGAAGTTGTCCGTTATCAGATACTGCTTCAATCCACGCTGAGGAGAACGAAGGCTTGTACACTCCAAATGTCTGTATGCCATACCTCAGACGAAGCCAAGGCAAGTCGCCGAGTGACGCTCACTATATTCTTGAGCAGCAAATCAAACGGTACGTCCAGCATCTGACGTATCACGTGCCTTGCCTTTACCGCATCTCGGTTGTATGCTGCCCCGGGCATCCATGAAGGGACATACTTCACTGCATGCACGGAACACGATGAGCAGAGGTCTACGTGTGAATCAGGTGTACACACAGATCGGGAAGAAGTCGACAAGTGAAGCGACCATGGAATCAGAGTGGGTAATGGCATGAACCGCATCCTCAGCCGTCCTGTTGTATGCCTCATCTGCCGTTAGCTCGTCCATACCGTAGGCTAAATCAAGTGTGAGGTCGCTTGCATATCTAGAAGAGAAGAGGTAAGCTAGTTGGGTAAGATATGAAGCAATTTAA
>NW_020169845.1:1080220-1083834 GCF_002117355.1 Postia placenta MAD-698-R-SB12 | reverse complement strand
CCCGCACCGAGACAACAAGCTGCCATCCACATCCACGAGAACAGCGGAGTTGAACAGACGTGCCACTACTGCGGCAATCGTGGCTGCAGGGTAGGCACCTGCGAGTTCGCGGAGATCGACATCCAGGACGGCAAGTGCAAGCGTAACACCGAAGGCAAGATCGTCCTTCCGAACGGAAGCTTCTGCCCCCGCACTATCCCTGGTCTCACAATACGAGATCGAATCTACGAGTGGCATAGAAGAAATCCCGCCGCACCCGCCGCTCCAACGATGCTCTTCGAGATCGACGATCGCTCGACTATGCAGACCTTCACGCTCAACACCAGCAGCAGGATCGAGGCGCTCGAACGAGAACTCCTTCAGCTTCGGAAGCGCAGGGAGGTCTTCGACGGCGTGGAGATTCTATAACGGAAGAAGCCCACGACGCCAGTCGTCACGAGAAGCGCGGAAGCCTCTGGCTCTGGTACATCGAAGGGAGTGGCGGCACCCTCGAGCACTTCGACAAGCACGGCCCCTCCTCCGACGATACCAGCAGCAGTACCCGCGCCATCTTCTTCCCCGCCTACGCAATCCACGTCTCGACCTACTACTACGTCCGCTCCTCCAGCACCACCAGTACACCCCTTCGCAAACGCTCGCGACGCAACCTACGCCCCACCGAACGTTCGAAACTTTGCAACTCCGCCGAAGCCCTCGAACGACAAGGGCAAGGAGCCAGCGTACAAGACCATTGTCCCCGTTATCCAGCCGAAGCTCGCCGAGGAGATCTTCCAGCGTTCGATGAAGTCGCCGTTCGTCACGCTGACCCCAGAAGAGTTGCTGTCAATCGCGCCCGACGTTCGAAACAAGTACCGCGACGCCGTCACCCCCAAGCGAGTCTCGACGGAACCCGTCGCGTCGGCCCACATCGTAGAAATCAGCGCCGACGAGGTCACGGCCGTCAACCAGCTCTCGTGTTCAGGTGCAACGTTGGAACCCGGTGCTACAATCGTCCCCGACCCCTATGAAACCTATCTAAAGCACATCCCTCACGGCGAGCACCCCGCAGAATTCACCGTCGCCCGCGATTCGAACGCGATTCGTTCGATCATCGCGTTGATCGACAACAAAGAGCAGATCGAATGCATCGTCGACCCAGGTTCGCAAATCGTTGCCATGTCGGAAGAGGTCTGTCTCGGCCTCAACCTCCTGTTCGATCCTACTATCCAGCTGAACATGCAATCGGCGAACGGCGAGGTGGACCGATCGTTGGGACTCATTCGAAATGTTCCCTTCCGCATCGGTGAGATCGTATTGTACCTCCAGGCTCACGTCATTCGAAACGCAGCATATGACATCCTCCTCGGCCGACCCTTCGACGTGCTCACGCAGAGCGTCGTCAAGAACTTCGCCGACGAGAACCAGACAATTACAATCCTCTGTCCGAACACCGGCGAAACCGTCACAATTCCGACGTACGCGCGAGGAAGATCGCGAAGCCAGCAGCATCCTCTCGGGTGTCGCAAATCGCATTTTCTGGCTTCGAGGAATTGATTCCCCATGATCAAGGAGAAGCCGCGCTAGTCATCAACTACGATGGGGTAAAACCGAGTATTTCCTTCGTCGCTCCTATTGATTCCTCGATTCCGAACGCTGTTTCGTCACTGTACCTCTCCGCATGCACCTCCGTTTCTTCATATTTGCAGTCTCTTTACGCCTCAGACAGTACAGCTTCTAATGCCGCTCCGTCGAACGCTTCGACGTGGGCTTCGACTCTTCTATTCTCAGCTCCGTTCGCTTCGACTCCACCAGCTCCCGTTCCGACGAAGTCCACTTCGCAGCTTTCCAACTCGATTCTTCCCTTTCCTTCGACATCGACCTCTACCCCTTCGACGCACAAGATCCTCGCCGCGACGAAGAAAAAGTACAAGCCTGTCGCTCTCAAAACCCGACCCGTCCTTGGTGCCGTCCCCGAACAATTTCGAATACTTCGAGACATCAAGGGCGACCCTCTATCCATCATGCCTAAGCTTTCGACCGACCCTCCGCCGTTCAAACCTACCGGTCGGTACACCCTCGAACGCTTCGAAGCAACCGAGAAGCTTCACGACGGCGACTTCCTACTTCCCGACGAACGTCGAGTCCTCCATCACTTCATGTGCCTGCACAATGAAGCGTTCGCATGGACCAACGACGAGCGCGGATGCTTCAAGCCCGAGTACTTCCCCCCCGTCGATTTCCCCGTCGTTCCTCACACGCCCTGGGTGCAGAAGAATATTCCCATTCCGCCCGGGATCTACAACGAAGTCTGCGCGGTGATCAAGCGAAAAATCGCCGCCGGAGTCTACGAGCCATCGAACTCGTCGTATCGATCGCGGTGGTTCTGTGTCGTCAAGAAGGACGGTAAATCCCTTCGACTCGTCCATTCCCTCGAGCCCCTCAATGCAGTCACGATCCAACATTCCGGTGTACCGCCGACGCCCGAATACCTCGCAGAACAATTCGGAGGAAGACCATGCGGCGGCATGCTCGACCTCTACGTCGGCTACGACGAACGACTCATCGCCGAGTCTTCGAGAGATCTAACGACGTTCCAGACACCCTACGGAGCCATGCGCCTAGTCACACTCCCGATGGGTTGGACAAACTCAGTCCCGATCTTCCACGACGGCGTCACATACATCCTCCAGCCCGAGATCCCGCACGTTACGGTGCCCTACGTCGACGATGTTCCCGTCAAGGGTCCCGAATCCGACTACGACGACGAGCGACTCCCTTCGAACCCCGGCATTCGACGCTTCGTATGGGAGCATTTCGAGAACATGAACCGCATAGTCACTCGAATGCGCTACGCCGGAGGTACCTTCTCGGGAGTCAAGAGCATCCTCATCGCTCGAGAAATCATGGTGGTAGGACATCGCTGCACTCCTCGAGGACGCCTCCCCGACGAATCTCGCGTCGCTGCGATACGCAACTGGGGTCCATGCGCTACACTATCCGATGTTCGAGCGTTCCTCGGAACCATCGGCGTTGTTCGAATCTTCATCCGTAATTTCGCTCACCGCGCCGACGCGCTCGTACGCCTCACAAGGAAGGACGTCGAGTTCGAGTTCGGTCCGGAGCAGATCGCGGCGCAGGAAGACCTCAAGGACGCGCTACTTTCAGCCCCTCCCGTCCGTCCAGATGCGTGCCATCTTCACCAATGCACGAGCCGAGGACGGCTCAGATTTCAATAGGGAGGAGGATAGCTACGAGCTAGTGCCCCGATCGGAGCAAGCGCAACTCGCAGACGCAAAGCTCGACGACGTGCTCGAATTTCATCGAACGTTAGCAAAGCCCGACGGCATCTCCGAAAGCGTTTACGAAGGATTCATCAAGTACTGCATGCAATTCTTCCTCGACAACGACACCCTCTGGCGCAAGGACAGTCACGGAGCACACAAGCTAGTCGTCAAGCCCGGCGATCGCCTTCGAATACTTCGAGAATGCCACGACCGCACCGCGCATCGAGGAATCTATGCAACCCGAGCCTTCGTCAATGAGCGATTCTGGTGGCCGTTCCACTACGCCGACATCGCCTGGTTCGTTCGATCGTGCCATATCTGCCAGTCTCGACAAGTGCGTCAAATCCTCAT
>NW_020169845.1:1073835-1076049 GCF_002117355.1 Postia placenta MAD-698-R-SB12 | reverse complement strand
GTACTCGTATGCCACTCTCGAATAGTCGTAGCGTCCTGTGTAGTATAAAACCTGTCGTACTTCTCTCTAAAAATACAAGATCCGGTTCCCCCCTCGAGTTCAGAGCTCATAAGTCGAGTTCGCCCCGCGTCTAAGCTTTCAACTGCGTCACTCCGTCCCTCGCTGCGTAACTTCGAAACCTCGTCCACTGCGTTTACTCGTCGATACCGTCTCGACGAACCCTTCGACTTCGACTATCGTCGAAGAAACTACGAACCGCGTCCTAGTTAAGTCCCCCCTATCGAATTGTGTCCCTTCTCTCTACGATACATCGAAGAGCTCTGCCGAGCTTCGATCGTCGCTAACTTCCCACAGCCTCCGAGTAGCTTCGACGACGTGTCGAAGCCACCTCGTACCTACCCGTTTGTTCGTAACCTTTCCCAAGGACGTTTCTCGTGTTCACTCGAACCGCGGGACACCTTGCTGCTAACTCCCCTCTCATTAGACTATAAGCCGTCTCTCTAGTCCCTTTAGGTCGCACCCAGGTTAGGGGTTAGGGTTTCGTAGGTCGTATCATCGCTCGTAAGTCTGCATAACCCAACTAACCCTTTGTTGTCGAACAGCTCGCCTATCGCAAGGCCTTGGGCGCCATCCGCGACGAGGAGACGGAGCTGCGCGTCGCCGCCGCCGTCAAGCAACTCGCCAAGCGGGCGTCGGAGTCCTGGGTCGAGTGGGCGCGCGGTGACTGGCCAGAACTCGCGACCGCCATCGATGCTGAGGTCGAACGACGCCTCGAAGAGCAGAAGCGCCTCGCCGAAGAGGAAGCACGACGCGTCGAAGAGGCCGCGAAGCGTGCGAAGGCCGCCGAGGAACGTCGCCTCGAAGACGAACGGCGTCGAAAGGACGAAGAGGAACGGCGCCTCGAAGACGAACGTCGCGCGCAAGAGGCCGCCGATGAAGAGATGGCGAGGATCGCGGCCGCTGAAGGACTTCTCGACAAGGGGAAAGGGCGCGCAAGGGTCGATGACGAGGTCACCGAGTTGTCGGACGACCCCTCGGTCGTAAGTGTTTTCTTCTATCGTCGTTCGATGACTAATATCTCTTTCGTAGAAGACTCCTCGGACACTCGAACGTCCTTTCGCAATGACGGAGGTCGATATGGCCGCCGTTGCGCTTGAGAAGCGCCTGTCGGGACAGAAGGTAAGCTCGAGCCTCCGTCGAAGCGGTTCGATGCTAACGCCTTGATAGTGCGATCGTTGCGCCGGCTACCGCTCGGCCCCGGTCGATTGCGTGTGGACCGAGAACGCTACGACCTGCGATAGGTGCGCGCAGTTCCAACAGGGCTGCTATTTCGACAAAGTGTCTGTCCTGGGCAAGACAAAGAAGACGCGCGGCGGGGGATCAACCACCAAAAAGCGCAGTAAGTTGTTTCTTCTGGTTGCCCTAAACTTTGGCTGACGTTGTGGTAGTTCGGCCGGCCTCGCCTGGGCCTTCGATCGCGGACTCGAGTGGTTCGAAAAAGCGCCGAGTCGACGAGCCTCCGCGCCCCCTTCTACGACGGCCTCTCGATGGGGCCAGCCGCCTTGGGCTCGAGCAGGACGACCTCGATGCGCTCGACCTCGACGACGAGTCTCGTGGAATCATCCGCGTCATCTGCGAGGAGCGTGCTCACATCGCGCGCCGTCGAGCGCTCCTCCACGACATGGACCTCGACCTCCAGAAGATGGAGAAGGCCGCGCTCGCGAAGGGGGGAATCGGGTTCGTGCGCGGGGCTGTCGACGATGAGTAGGCGATGGCGCGGGTCGTCTTGTATCGTAGTTATCCTTATGTCGTAGAGTATTGCGTAGATGGTCGAATGGAAAATGTGGCCCTTGGCCTAGACGGACCTAGCGGGAACTAAGAGAAAAGGAAATGAAAATAAGTGTGTTCGAAGCAAGTCGTAATATGATCGAAGGACATAGAAGGTGAAATAGAAATGTTCGTAGTGAGGGAAAATGGACTTAATGAAAATATAGGCTCAGTTTGTCATCTCAGCCTAGGAGGACTCGTCTAAGGTGAGCCTCCGCGCAACGGTCGAATCGAATCGTTCGTAGAACGTCGAACGATGTCGCGACTATCGAGTTGAATCGAAGATATTCGTACAAGGGATGGTCTAGAACGTAGGAGAAAATCAAGCATATCGCGTAACGTGAGAGCAGGAATGGAGAGAAGAAAGTACGTATCGTGGTGTAAGAG
>NW_020169845.1:1071587-1073815 GCF_002117355.1 Postia placenta MAD-698-R-SB12 | reverse complement strand
GCGGCCGCCGAAGGACTTCTTCCCGACCCTGCGCCTGCCGGTGTCGACAAGGGGAAAGGGCGCGCAAGGGTCGATGACGAGGTCACCGAACTGTCGGACGACCCTTCGATCGTATGTGTTTTCTTCTATCGTCGTTCGATCGCTAATCTTTCTTTCGTAGAAGACTCCTCGGACGGTCGAACGTCCGTTCGCGATGACCGAGGTCGACATGGCCGCCGCGGCGATGGAGAAGCGCGAGGCCGGGCAGAAGGTACGTTCGTCCCTCCGTCAAAGCGGTTCGATGCTAAATCTTCGACAGTGTGACCGTTGCGCCGGCTACCGCTCGGCCCCGGTCGATTGCGTGTGGGCCGAGAACGCTACGACCTGCGATAGGTGCGCGCAGTTCCAACAGGGCTGCTATTTCGACAAGGTGTCTGTCCTGGGCAAGACAAAGAAGACGCGCGGCGGGGGATCAACCACCAAGAAGCGCAGTAAGTCGTTTCTTCTTGTCCTAGGCCTTTGCTGACGACTTCGTAGTTCGGCCGGCCTCTCCTGGGCCTTCGGTCGCGGACGCGAGTGGTTCGAAAAAGCGCCGAGTCGACGAGCCTCCGCGCCCCCTTCTACGACGGCCTCTCGATGGGGCCAGCCGCCTTGGGCTCGAGCAGGACGACCTCGATGCGCTCGACCTCGACGACGAGTCTCGTGGAATCATCCGCGTCATCTGCGAGGAGCGTGCTCACATCGCGCGCCGTCGAGCGCTCCTCCACGACATGGACCTCGACCTCCAGAAGATGGAGAAGGCCGCGCTCGCGAAGGGGGGAATCGGGTTCGTGCGCGGGGCTGTCGACGATGAGTAGGCGATGGCGCGGGTCGTCTTGTATCGTAGTTATCCTTATGTCGTAGAGTATTGCGTAGATGGTCGAATGGAAAATGTGGCCCTTGGCCTAGACGGACCTAGCGGGAACTAAGAGAAAAGGAAATGAAAATAAGTGTGTTCGAAGCAAGTCGTAATATGATCGAAGGACATAGAAGGTGAAATAGAAATGTTCGTAGTGAGGGAAAATGGACTTAATGAAAATATAGGCTCAGTTTGTCATCTCAGCCTAGGAGGACTCGTCTAAGGTGAGCCTCCGCGCAACGGTCGAATCGAATCGTTCGTAGAACGTCGAACGATGTCGCGACTATCGAGTTGAATCGAAGATATTCGTACAAGGGATGGTCTAGAACGTAGGAGAAAATCAAGCATATCGCGTAACGTGAGAGCAGGAATGGAGAGAAGAAAGTACGTATCGTGGTGTAAGAGTAACAAAAGGGAAGAACCTCTATTCGTCGCGTTCTTCGGTTTCTTCGACTTCATCATCGTCGTCATCGCCTAGAGAATTCGATAGTTCGAGTTCTCGAAGACGCTCGGTCGAGACATCTTCGAGATCTTCGGGGATTGGAATGGATTTGCGCGCGAAGTACGGAATGACGCGGAATGCTGCGATGGGTCGATCGAGGACTGTACCGTCGAGTTCGCACACGATATACGCGCCGCCCTTGTTGCGCGAGACAACGATGAGGGGGCCTAGATATCGCGGGCGCATCTTGCGGTTGAGGGACTTCTCGATCTTTGTGTTGCGTATGAGCACTAAGGCTCCGCGCTTGAAGTCGAAATCCTGGATCGAGTGCTCGTGCTCTTTCTCGAAGCGAATTGCTGCCGTTCGACGTGCTTCGTAGACCTTCGAGTGGAGTTCGGTGACTTGCTCGACGCGTTTCTGGAGCGCAATGGCCCTACGGGCGATGAGATCGGTCGTCGAAAGGACCGAGGTCGGTGGTGGTTGCAGGTACGTAGCTTCGACGATGTCGAGAGGAATGAGCGGATGGGTGCCCGTAACAGCGAAATAGGGTGAGCAGCCCATGCGTCGTCGAGTCGTGATGCGCTCGGACCAAAATACAAAATACGCAGCTTGGGACCATTTCTTCTCATCTCCGTCGGCTGTCTTGAACAAGGCTTGTCGCGTGCTGAAGTGCGGACGTTCGACGAGACCGTTCGCCCTCGAATTGTACCCACTGATTCGAATATGGTTGATGTGGTACTTCTTCGAAAGGTAATCGGCCGCCTTGATGAACGCTGTACCGTTGTCGGTGATGATCTCGCTGAGCGCGCCCCATCGACAGAGGATGTCTTCGAAGATCCAGTCGGCGAGGGCCTTTGCTGTCTCTTTTCGAAGCATTCGAAACTCGGGGTAAGTCGTGAGCGAGCATCT
>NW_020169845.1:1054537-1060593 GCF_002117355.1 Postia placenta MAD-698-R-SB12 | reverse complement strand
TTATATACAGGGGGAGATAAGGGCAGGCTGTGCGCGTTGGTCCGTGCGCAGCTGGTCCGTGCGCAGCATGCTGACGCGGCCCCGGGGGCCGGTGAGTCAGAGAGGCTGCGTCAGCGGAGCCCGAACTGTGCCGTGCACTGCCGTCCTATCTAATCTAATCGTACAGTAGATAACGACGCGTCCATATTAGGCAGGTAGTACAGAGGTCGCGGGTTCGAGCCCGCAAAAAGGAAAAATTAAAAGACGGCTAGACGCCGTACCAACTCGTGACATTACCCCCCCCTCAACGGCGCATGACCTCATGCGAGGCGCCCTTGCCCATCTCCCACCCGGAACGGCATCGTGCTTCAGTCAGCGGCGAAGGCATCGGCTGAAAGTTGAGACCACCAAAGACAGCGGCATTGAGGCGGCGAGGGGCGTTTGGGTTCTTCCGGTGGAAGTCGGCTATGAGGGCCGGCGCATTGGCAACGTTGCGCGCCGGTTCCCATGACGTATGCGAATCGTCATAACCCTTCCACTTGACGAGGTACTGCAGCTGGCGCCGGAAGATCCTTGAATCTTTGATCCGCTCAACCTCGTACTCCTCGTCGCCCTCAACCTCAATCGCAGGCGGCTCCTCCGGCTCTCGGCCCGGGATATCGCTACGCGTGTACTTGCTAAGCAAGGAGACATGGAATACCGGGTGCACCGGCACCGACTTCGGCAGAACTAATTCGTAATCCAAGTCTCCGAGCTTTCGCCGCACGGCATATGGTCCGAGGCGCTTGGGACTGAGCTTCTTGCTCGGCTGTTTCAGCTTAAGGTTCCGGGCATCAAGCCAGACCTTGTCCCCCGGCGCAAAGACTGGTGCCTCCTGCACGTGCTTGTCGTAGTATACTTTCATACGCTCGGCTGACAGCTCGAGCGCAGAGCGCGTATCGTCGCGAATCTCCTTTAGAATCTTAAGCCGGTCGGCGGCAGCGGGCATCGCGGACATCGGATTGATCCGAACCTGGATTTCAGGATTGTACCCTTGATGCAGGAAGAATGGGGAGTGCCCGGTCGCGGAGTGAACTCGGTTGTTCAGTGCGAATTCCGCGAGCGGCAATTGCTTTGCCCAATCATCCTGCCTGTGGCTTGTGAAAGCACGTAGGTACTGTTCGATCTCCTGATTCCAGCGCTCCGTCTGGCCATCTGTCTGAGGATGGAACGCTGTAGACAGCGCCGGCTCGATTCCTAGCCCCTTGTACACCGCGTGGAGGTATTTCGAAGCAAACTGGGGACCTCGGTCTGATATGACCTTGGCCGGGGCCCCATGATGCTTGAACACATCGCGGATGTACAGGTCTGCCGCTCCTTCTGCCGTCAGGGTCTCATGACAGGCCGAGAAGTGGACCTGCTTTGTGAAGCGGTCGGCAGTAACCAGGATCGAGTCGAATCCATCAGACTTTGGCAAGCTGACGATCATATCGGTCGTGATGATCTGCCATGGTCGCTCGGGGATCTCATTCGGCTTCAGCGGACCCTGGGGCTTGGCTGGAAATGTCTTGGTACGGTTGCACACGTCGCAGGTGCTTACGTACTCATTAACGAATTTGGACATTCCAGGCCACCAGTAATTCCGTGATACGAGCTCAAGGGTTTTGGCACGACCGCCATGACCGGCGATCGGCGAGTCGTGGTGGATCTTGACGATATCCCGCCGGAGCTCCGCGTTCTTTGGGACGTACACGCACCCGCGGAACAGCAGAAGCCCTTGTTCGGCATTCCACTCCTCAAAACCCCTTTGCAGCCGGGGCGGCCCGAGGTCCTGCACCTTTTCAAGTGCCTCGGCCACCTCCCGATCCTTTTCCGAACATTCCCTGATGCGCTTCAGAAGCGACTGATCAGCTGTCACCGAGGCGTGACCGCGCCGGGCGGAGGCGATGCGGAAGCGCTCTGGCTTGAGAACCACCTGATCGGTGTTATCGTCCTCATCGCCGATCTGATGGTCTGATCGACGCGACAGGGCATCAGCCTTTCCATTGGACGTCCCGGCCTTGTGCGTGATGCGGAAGTCGAAGCGAGCCAGGAACAGTGACCATCGCGCTTGACGACGCGTGAGGTGCTGTGACGTGCGCCAGTACTCGAGGTTCTTGTGATCGGTTACGATCTCGAACTGATTGGGTAACCCCTCGAGATAGTGGCGCCAATCGTCCAGTGCTTCGATGATCGCAAGCATCTCCTTGTCGTAGATCTCGTAGTTCCGCTGTGCCGGATCCATCGCATGGGATCTGAAAGCAATGGGATGCCACTTGCCGTCTTCCTGCTTCTGCATCAACACGCCGCCGGTGGCGTAGCCCGAGGCGTCAACCTCAATGCGCGTCTCTCGGTTAGGATCGTACAGCGCTAGGACGGGAGTCGTCGCGAAGAGCCGCTTGAGCTCGTCGAAGGCGTGCTGCTCCTCTTCGCCCCAATGCCATGGGTCATTCCCTGTGAGCCGGTCGAGTGGTCGCGAGATCTTAGCGAAGTCCTTAATGAAGCGGCGGTAAAAGTTGGAGAACCCCCGGAACTTCTGAACATCTTTCTTGTTCCGGGGTACCGGCCACTCATTAATTCCTTTTAGCTTTGCGGGATCCATCGCCACCTCATCGCCACCGAACACATAGCCGACATAGTCGACCTTGGGAACATCCCATTCGCATTTCTCAGGCTTCAGGAATAGATCGTTGTCCTGAAGGCGACGAAGAACCTCGCGTGTGACCTTCTCGTGCTCCTCCTTGTTGGTAGAGAAGATGAGTATATCGTCCAGATACACGAGAACCTTGCCACCGACGATGAGATCATGGAAGATCTCGTTCATCATCGCCTGGAAGGTTGCAGGGGAATTGGTGAGGCCGAAGAACATCACCAGGGGCTCGTACAACCCTCGGTTAGTTACAAACGCCGCCTTCCATTCGTCACCGGCTTTGATCCGGACGTTATTGTATCCCCATCGGACGTCGAACTTTGTGAAGAGCGTAGCGCCGCGAAGCTTATCCACCATCTCGGCGATCAACGGCAAGGGGTAACGATTTTTGACCGTGATCGCGTTCAATCGGCGGTAGTCTTGTACGGGTCGAAGTGTCCCTTCCTTCTTTTTGATGAAGAAGAAGGGGGACGAGATAGGCGACTTCGATTCCCGTATATAGCCCTTCGCTAGCTGCTCCTTTAGGAACTTATCGAGTTCCTCCTGCTCGTTGTTCGATAATGGGTACACCTTCGAATGGAACGTTGAGTAGCCGGGCACGAGTTCGATCGCATGATCGTAAGGCTTCCTTTCGGGTAGCCGTTCTGATGCTTCCTTGGAGAAGACATTCAGGAACTCGTGGTACTGTTTAGGTACCGACTCCTCAGCGGTCTTAACGACCTTCTTCTTGATCTCCTCCTCAGCGAACAGCTGGGAGTACGTGTGCCCTGCTGCAACGAATAGCTGAGGGGCGCCGGGAAGCGTGACGCCTTGCTCCCAGGCTTCGATCAAGTCAGCCTCATCCCACTCTACTTCCGCCGGATCTTCTTCGGGTTCGAAGTCCGGGAGTACCTTACTCCGGCAAGCGCCTATAACCGACCGTTTGGGCTTCGGCGAACGCCTGCGCGCCGTGGGCCTGACCCCCGTATCACGCGCAGTCGTTGCTTGCTCCATTCGGCCAATCCTCCTGGCACTGCACGTTTCAGGGCATCGCGACAATCTGAGGGAGCCTGTCTCCCAATTGATCTCGGGGTTGTGTTCCCGCAGCCAATCCAACCCGACGATCACCTCTTCTGGACCGATGTCCGTGACCGTGAACACCGTCTTCTCAACGTGTTCTCCTATCTGCATCTGTAGCACTGCTACCTCCGAGATGCTTCCGTCTTTATTGAGCGTTCCATCGATATTGTAAAGCGGAATTGGCTCTTTCAGTTTCCGCGTTCGTACTCGATTCTCCGTGATGAAACGCTTGTTGATGAACTTCGTGGTGGCTCCGCTGTCCACCATTGCAACTATATCCTTGTGCCGTCTTTCTCCTTTGAGGCGCACCGGGATGTGGAAATGCTGGGACCCATGGTCCAACTCGTACACATTCGCAGCCGCCAATACATTGTACAGATTATTATTACGCGGCCCGACGCGTGCGGCACGAAGCGCGGACCGGATCAAAAAGACTCCTCCTTCATCGCCCGATAGTGTTCGAGCTCCTCGCGCATCGACTTCATCTGTGCTACTAAGTCCGCCAGCTCGGAACTTTCCGATTTCGCTGAAGCGGCGCTTATACTCGCCGAGGATGAAGCGACGGGGGCGCTTGTCGCGGCCTGGGTGGAACCCGAGGCAACCGTAGCCCGCGCATCGGCGCGTTTTGTGTAAGGCCTGTCCTTACAGTTGGGGCACTCGAAACGTCGGTACCCTTGCTTCCCACAGCCAAAGCATGTGCCAGGGAAGTCTCCTTTTCCGACGGCCGCGTTGATACTGGCCGAAGCTCCATGTGACGAGGGTGCACCACCACGTGCCCCACCGCGACCTCGACCTCGGGCCGAGAAGAAGTTGTTCAGCTCGGGCCGACGGGCCCGGCTGATGTCGAGGATCTGCTCGACCTCAGTGGCTCGCTTTTCAGCGGCTCGCCACGTGGCGAAGGTCTCGAGCTCGATCTTGCGATATACGCGGGAGGGGATACCGCTCAGGTACTTGTCGCGTAGTTCCAGGTCCCCATACCCGGAACGGTCCGCCGGACCCTTGAACAGTGCGGAGAACTCCGCAGCGGTGCGTTTTTCGCGGACCGACTTGTCCGCACAGAGCTTCGCCAGCTCTACTTGCGCTGCTGCCGCATCGTCGAGATTACCAAAGCGAGCCTTGAAGGCAGCGGTGAAGGCCGCTTCGTTCCTGAAGGGGGTTGTAACCCCTTGCACACCCATCTGCACCGATGCGAGTTGGGCGAAGTAAGGCGTGGCCCAGGCGCGGGCGTCGCCATCGAGTAGGCTCAGCGCAACTTGTACCTTGAGCTCAATGGTTGTCAACGACGTGTTGATCAGCCAATAGATACGTAGTTGCGACAGGAACCTGTCGCATTCGATGACGGTTTTGCCGTCATAGCGGAGGGGGAGAAGGAGCTTCAGGGTCTCCTTGTCGGGGGCGGTCGAGGGGGAAGACATTATCGGCGTCGGGGGGGACGGAGGACGCTGCGGGGGCGGAGGCGGCTGTGGTGGCCTTCCGCTGGCCGAACTTCGAGAGGAGCGAGTGCTCGAGCGGCCTCTCGGCGGAGTCGGCGGTGAAGGCGCCGAAGGAAGTTCGGCGGGGGGGTCACGTACGTCAGGGACTGCTGACGCGGGGGCGAGCGCTGTCGGCGAGGTGGACCCAACAGAATCCTCGGACTCGGACTCCGAGATTCCTTCTTCACCCGTATCCTCCTCAGGCTCAGGCTCTGGCGCAGGGTCTGGAGGGAGATCTCCTCGTACTTCACTTGGGCCGGCGACGACAGTTTGAGGGAGTCGGGAGCTGGGGGAGACAGGGCGGGAATGCCGCGAGGCGGAGCGAGACGCGAGGGTACTTCGGGGGCCGAGCGGATGTTGCGCTCGTCGGATCGCCTTGTAGCGCGGGTAATCTTCCGCGATTGATCGGGGTGTCCGGTTGGGACACGGCTGCTGCTCACAGCGGTAGATGACAGTCTCAGGGCCGTCTGGGATGTAGACGTCGATGAGGTCCTGCGAGTCGAATGCGTGAACTTGGCCTAGGCAGGCAGCCACGTTGGATGGGGGGAGGACGGGGAGGTGCGCGTACTACAATGGCCGTGCTATACTAGCTTACGCTACGGCGCCCGAGAAGACACTAGGGTTCGCAGTTCACGTGGGGCCCAGTACTGCTTTTGACTATTATGCAGCAGGAACCTAGTCCACGCGTCCGTGAGGACAAGTACCGCCCACTGAAGTGCAGGTACTGAAGAGTTCGTTCCCTAAGTGGTGGCGATGTATGTACGCTATCTACGTATCGTAATGTACCGTAGGGGTGCGCACCACCCGACCTGTGGGAAAGGAAAGTGAATATAAGGGGTCCCGAGGGGACGCCGGCAGCTTGGGGAGTTTCGACCTAA
>NW_020169845.1:1022715-1054517 GCF_002117355.1 Postia placenta MAD-698-R-SB12 | reverse complement strand
GTAGTGCAAGGAATAGAACGGAAAGACAAATGTTTCAATGGCCAATTGCCCAATGTCTTGGCTCAGGCCTTCTATATTTCGGACATTTGAATGAGTGCTTGCATGTGTCAGAGATTATGGGTATTATTGTCTTACAGTGGAGGCTGCATGAATGCGAGTCAACAAAATGAACTGTGGCTATCAGTGCATTGCGATAACGATTTGAGGGGGCACCCGCTGGTCTGGTGGGCAGTCCCTTATCGATTGATAAGGCAAACACTTTGACCAAGGCACTTGTTATATAGCATGAGTACGACGACCAATGTTGTTGAGGTATGGGTGTCCACATGTTTCATTCAAATGTTGTGTGAGCTCCCCATTGCTTGATGATATCACGTACAGTTCCCCTGATAGCCCAAACTGAGTGATATGCATAGTACACTGCCGGTACATACCTGAGTCAGCTTTGTATGAAGCGATACATTTACAAGCACATGTCCGACTGCACCCAATGAATGCTTCGCTATGGAGGAGTAATATGATTGTGCCTGTGACTTCTGCGGCTGTCAGCCCCCGCCACGCTTCCTGATGTCCTAAGGAATAGAAGTCCGTGAATACCCATGGAAGAACGGAGTCCACAGGGATTCAATGAACCTGCCTGCTATTCGCTCAGCATATCTTCGGTGTCATGACTGGAAGCCTCTGTCGACTAGAACAACATCAGGTCAGAAGTTTTTCCCAATGCCCAGTTGACGTGGTGGCATAGTCTTCTGGCTGCTTTTACACATCACACGATTGCTTGAGTTCTGTCCTACTGTCGCGACTTGAGGTCGAGCGACTGGAGAAAACAGGAAGGCTGGGGGCGTCCAACTAGATCTTACCGAAGCGATGGTGAGCAACGCTCAAACCTAAGGCTAGGGACAAGAAATGTATTAGTTAGTACAGGTAAGTAAAGGATACAAAGGAGCTTACTGACCTAGGGACAAGAGGTCGAAACTGAGGTCCCTAGGGCAGCAGAGGCCGGCTTATATACAGGGGGAGATAAGGGCAGGCTGTGCGCGTTGGTCCGTGCGCAGCTGGTCCGTGCGCAGCATGCTGACGCGGCCCCGGGGGCCGGTGAGTCAGAGAGGCTGCGTCAGCGGAGCCCGAACTGTGCCGTGCACTGCCGTCCTATCTAATCTAATCGTACAGTAGATAACGACGCGTCCATATTAGGCAGGTAGTACAGAGGTCGCGGGTTCGAGCCCGCAAAAAGGAAAAAATTAAAAGACGGCTAGACGCCGTACCAACTCGTGACACCTACCAACACCTCGGTCGCGCATCGGAGCGATACATTGATCACTTGGTATCCACGCTTGTCATAAACCAATGTGGTTCCTGGTGATATAACACCCCATGATACATATTGCCACATCTGTTGTGTACAAATGTCACAATAAGTGGAATGTCTATATCGACAGGTCATGATTGGATGTCACATACAGGGTTATTTAAGGGAACGTGGGACGAAAATATGCAATATGTATTTACTCAGTGGTAATGCTTCGTGAAGTACTTGCATGGCATGATTAAATAGGCCAGCTGTCTTACCAACACACTGCAGAAAAGAGCAAAGAGATGCGGCTTGAGAGGGATGGCCACGAGCCAAAGCCCATATGGTCGCTCATGTATATTCTGGTAGACTCGCACTCGACTTGGATGGGAACCTTCATGATAGGGATATTAACATCTGCAAAGCTGCATTCCCCCTGGTAGAACGGCGGTTCTACAGTAGCCTTGGGTAGGACGCGCCATCTATAGCTGTCTCGCATAAGAGATCCATCCTATGCAAGACATCTGTAGGACGGGTGTACCTCTGCAAGCCTCTGTAGCCATCAATGTGATGGGTAGATAGGCAGAACAATCCCCCGTGTGATTTGGCTGCTTATCCATCTTTGTGCAGTGCAATGTGTGTCTTCAAATGGAAAGAGATCATATTATGATGTGGAGTAGAGAATAAAACCTGTCGAGCTGCGAAGTCCGGTATGTGGACTGTGCTACTTGAAGCACCCCTCACTTGCTGCACTAATGGGCCAACTACTCGGTGCAACGTTCGCCAGCTCAAATAGACATGCAACGGGAGTTAGTGCCCGGGGCCAGTCGATCCCTCGCGCAGCCAGGAGAGGCCGGCCCCAGCGTCCGGCCGAGTGAGCAATTTTCCTCGCTTCACGCGTCTCGCTCTTTCGTCTCCTCCCACATCGTCCTCGCGTCGCGCAGCATCCGCGACGCCTCCTTCCTTGCTCACGTATCCTAGGTTTTCGATCGCGCCCTGCCCACCCTCGTTTGTGTTTTGTCTCTCCTCCTTTCCCTTTCCTTCCCTTTCCCGGCTCTGCGCTTGCTTGGGTATGCCAATTTTGTCTCTCGTCGCCCGGCGCCACACTAGCTCGGTGGTCTCATTTGTATTGACATAGCATACCCATGTAAATTTACCCCCCATGCTTGCATCTAACTGCATGCCATGCCTGCTTGTGAGCAAACCGCGCAGCAGGTGTCCCGCCCTCCCGGCGGCTTCCCCTTGCTCCGCGTCCCACTCTGGCTAACGCCAAGGGCTCCCAACACCTTTAGCTCTCGAGCGCGTTACGCGCGTTTTCCTCCGCACCTCCCCCTGCGTCGATGAGGCCGGACTACTGCAGACAGTCAGGTGAGTGTCCGAGTCTCCTTTCGACACCATCGTCTTACTACCTAGGCTACAGACTACAGGCCTCGCTCAAGAACGAGCTGCCACCAATCCCAAAGGATGACGACTTTTCCAACAACGACTTTGCAGCACCACGAATGAGCGCCGCTAGGCTCCATAGTCGTAATCCTGATGTACCGTAGTCCCGATGTACCATATCGCAACGAAAATACACACAATTTGATTTATATTTCTGGTTCGACTCAGTATGTCCGGCAATAACATTATTACCAAGCATGAAACTAGATCTAGGCTGCGTGATGTAATGATGGCAATCAGGATCCATCTGTGTCTACGCGTGCCTACAGAGCCCAATATGTCTATGTGACTACCGGGCTACAGAGTCCTGTAGGACCGCCGCGCTACACAGGACTCCTGTAGATGGGGGGCCGGCAATATGCCTATGGGACCTATGCGGGCTATGCGAGACCCGCGTAGGCATCGTCGAGTTTGCAGATGAATGCTGAGGGTTCGCATGATTCAGGATTCAAAAGTTGAGGAACAAGTGACTGAACGTACCATGAGCAAATCTGTGAGACCCATGCCGCCGCGGACACAAGTACGCGAGCGATTTTCACGATGGATTTGACTTCATTTGTTCCACTCGAAAGTCGGGTCTCAGCGATGCGCTCGCTCCCCTCGCAATCATGGTCTGTCTATTTTAAGAAATATTGTGAGACACCTGAAGGCGGAGGCACTTACTATTACACCATCAAGCACAACTCTGGCGCATCTATCGTGACGACACTTCATTACCAACATGTATTCGGTAGGTTGCAGGATGAAAATTTCACATTCAAAGACACAGGTGGTTGTTGCATCATAAATGCAGCATCAAGCAGCGCGGGCACCCACTTACGGTTAAAAGACTTGTGAGACAGGAAACACGCTCTCTGGGGGTGGTTCCTAGCGCCGCCAATTATGGAAGGTTGAATGTTGGGCGACCGTGATAGCTGTCGTCTTACACAATGATATTGGAGCTGCAAGCCCTCCCGCAATCAACACAAAGCGGTATAATGGAGCGCTGTGCACGCGCTCATACTGACTCACAAGCTAGGAAAGATCCTTGTAGTTAACTTCCTCTTGGGGCATCTGCATGACAAGGAATTTCACAGTGGAAAATCTGCAAAAAGAAAGCGCGTCACCAGCATCCCGTAGCTCCTTAAGAGTGCTACATACCTTTAGTATGCACCAACTCATTCTAGTATATGACCATGTGAATGATTGAGATACACGTAGGCTTATCGGCATTTCCTGGCTACGTTGTGGGTCATATAAAGGTGTCAGCTGGATATGCCCCTCATATTATATCGCGCGGACAATGCGTGTCCTGGATGGATTGAAGAGTAGTAAGAACGGTCCTTGGGACAGGAGTGTGACCATCGGTATGTAGTAATTCAGTTCATGACTCGAGACCGAAGGAAGTATAGTACCCCTCGTGAGTTTCTTGCGCAACGGCCCAGTGCACATCTAGAGTGAGTCGCCTCGAGGAATCAAGATACATCACATGAAAAAGGTGTCCGTGGTGTCGACGCTCGGGAGTCTAGACGCGACGCGGTCACGTGCTCGTCCCCACTTCTGCCCGCAGACCCCTGCGATTTACCATAAGCATCGTTGACCCGCCCCTCGACCCTCGACCAGGTTCGGTGTTGACCTTCTCCTGACCGCCTTCAGCTCGTCTCGCCAGAATCTTGCTTCATTTGACCGGCAGACCCTACAAAAATGCTCATATCTCACTTTCCCTGCCACCTCACATGCCGAGTCTGTTGTCACATCGTCTAGGACCTGCACATCGCCGCACAAGGCTCCATGATATGAGTGGTGCTGAAACAATGGCACAGCTTCATAAATGTCTTGCCGCCTGCCAGTCATCGTGGAGTCGAGGCCGTGAATTCCGCGCATAGCCGCCCACATACCACAGCGCTTCGTAGCCTCATGTCGGTATCTACGGCCTCTCCCAGCCAACTGCTCAAACTTGCCCTTCTTATTCCCTTATGGGCTCGTTGACGACCCCGGACGCTGTCTACGCCTCCCAACTCTTCCGCTGCGGTGAAGGTCTACCGCTATGGTCGCCCGAGCACACGAAGCACGGGGAGGTCCTCGTCGGGGATGTGGGCTATATGCGCCATGGGGCGTTCTACCGCCTGTTTAATGCAACGAAAGCCGCGGACGATCCCATAAACAAGGAGTACGGCGTCCCCAACGGGAACTCGTACAAGCCATTCACTCAATCGCAGTACGGGCTTAATAGAGATCTCAATGCCATCTCCCCGGGCCCGATGTGCAGCAAGAGCCTCACGAAGCTTATAGTTGGCGGCGGAGCGGGGACGTAAGTGTATCGCTGCACGATCGCATGTGATATATGTCTAAGCCCATGCAATCGTAGGCATGGGGTGGATGCGAGCTTCCACTTCAAGTGCACCGACGACCAGGGCGCTTTCCTACTCCTCAAAGACGCTGCAACAAGGGAGGAGCTACATCCGAGTCGTCGTATGGAAAACTACATGCACCGGAACTTCCGGAGCTGGCAGTCGTTTGCGGTGGACGATCTGGATGTCGATCTACAGCCGGAGGACATCATGTTCGTGCGCGGCTGGGTGAAGACGACGCAGTGGGCCGTGGCGGCGATCACGCACGAGGGACGCGAAGCGAGGGTGTCGATCAGTGGGGAGATTGGTTCGGTGGCGGACGCACATCTCTCGATCCACAAGTCTGACGAGGTCTCTAATTACTACGCTCACCGCACGGGGCCATCGCGGATACTGCATCGGAAGCGGCACAAGCACCACCATTCATCGGACAGTGGATCTGTCGAGCCATCAGAGCGCGACGACGCAGACCAGCTGGATCAATGTATCTTCCTGCACTACTACAAGCTAAAGAGAAGACGATTCCTGGGGTTCAAGAAGCTGGAGGCGGCTGCCGAACCTCGCGAT
Source organism: Postia placenta MAD-698-R-SB12 (assembly GCF_002117355.1). Taxonomy (NCBI): domain Eukaryota; kingdom Fungi; phylum Basidiomycota; class Agaricomycetes; order Polyporales; family Adustoporiaceae; genus Rhodonia; species Rhodonia placenta. The sequence continues at coordinate 1,048,886 of NW_020169845.1, read as the reverse complement.
CCATCCGGACCTCACGACGACGACGATGAATTCGTGGTGGAAGAGGCATCGGCGAGAGAGAAGGCGAGTATGCCTATGCGATTTAGGCGAGATAGCCAAGCCTAATTGAATCTTCATAGCCATTTGATCCTGTGGACTACGTCTTGGATTATATCCTCGAGGTACAGTAATACCACCATTCCCATTGAGGGCATGCTTTGATGAATCATAGCACTCCGAGGCAGACGTCGCAATCGCGAATGATAGAGACATAATCAGCATCTGTAAAGTCAGCATAGTCTCATAATTGCCGATGCTGCTGCTAATAGCAAATACAGGGGAAGGAGATTCCTGATGATATACCAGCATTCTTGCGCAGCGTCCAGCCCACTATCGAGGTGAACGCGGACAAACGTAAGTCGTACGCATATCTACATATCACATGTATTTGACCATGCATTCAGTTGGCATACTTTCATTCGAAGATCTTGATGCGATTGCGGCTCAGACGGAAGCACAAGACGCGGAACAGGCAGTGGCCGACGAGCAGGTACAAAACCACCCCGATCCCAACACACAACCGGTACCACCACCAGAAACCGATCTCGTTGAGAATCTCCAGAGGAAGCTTGTTGTGCGGCACAATGTCGGAGGTATGCTGCTCGGTCTTGGCGCAGACGCTCACCGCGGCAGCGTGTGCGCATTGGCGTACTCCCCAAATGGCCTCTACGTCGCCAGCGGCTATGAAGATTCCACCATCATCTTGTGGGATCCCGCCACCGGAGGTCGCATCACGGAGCTAAGGGGGCACACAGACACCATCTGCGCACTCGCATTCTCACCAGACAGCTCTCTCCTTGCCTCTGGTTCCCGCGATTGCTCGATCATCTTGTGGAACGTGGTTGCTGGCGAGAAGACGGTCGCGCTCAATGGTCATGACGGCTTCATCGACACGCTCGCGTTCTCTCCGGATGGCAAAAAACTCGCATCTGGTTCAGTCGATTTCACAGTGCGGATATGGGACGTAGAGAGAGGCGAACAGCAATCACTGTGCAAGGCCCATAATGCCCTCGTCATGGTTGTCACGTTCTCTCCCGACGGCACTCAGCTCGCGTCCGGGAGTGCCGACTGCGATACGCGTGTGTGGGATGCTGAGACCGGCATGGAAATATCTGTTCTTAAGGGCCACCAGGGCGTGGTCTACTCTGTCCAGTTCGCGCCCGACGGTCGCCGCCTGGCCACGGCGTCAGACGATGGCACCAGCGTGGTCTGGCACGCGAAATCTGGCGAGAGGCTCGTCATCTTCCGCGAGCACTCGGGTCCTGTCTGGTCCACGGCATTCTCGTCGGACGGCAAGCGTCTACTGTCTGTCGCGAGCGACCGGACTGTCAAGGTATGCGACTCGTACAGCACTGAGGCGATTCTGGCGATCGATGGGGCAGAGGGCATGGTGAACGCGGCAGTGTTCTCGGATGACGGTGAGTTTGTGGCGGCGGGTGCAGAGGACCATTCTGTGTGCGTGTGGAATACGCGGACGGGCGAGCGGATCTCGGTGCTGGAAGGGCACACGGACAACCTTGTGAATTTGCGGTTCTCGCCAGACAACCGTCGTCTGGCATCTGCGTCAGATGACAGCACGGTGCGCATCTGGAACATTTCAGTGGCGCTGCCAGCCGCGGTATGAACGAATGCTTGTATCTCGAAAGGTTATCCATGGTGGTGGATTCATGTTCAGACGAGAGATGACCATTTGCTGATCTCGGGACTTGTGTATTACCTCGGGACTAGTTCGCAGCGAGCGTGCACCGATGCCTTGGAACTTGCATCTCTCCCTGTATAATTTCATATCTGCCGATGTACTGTTCACGTTGTCAGATGCTCTCCGATCATGCATCTATTCTCAGTTCTGTCAGTTTGGGTTTTCTCGCAAGGCGATCATTTGGGAGCGTATTTGCCAATTACATAGACAATCCTATCGCATCCTGTTGCATGGCAGCAAGGGGCCGTTGTATGCTAGATCGTGACATCGTCTTCGTGTGACTACAGTATTTGTGTTATGACCCGAGTGTGGAACAAGCTCGAGGCGCCTTTGCCACTTCATCGCGACTTCCACCTACCCAATTTGTTCCGGGCCGAGCTGTTGGGACGTCATCCTTCAAATTAATCAGAGGGAAGCTGCCGTTTGAGGAATCATTTCTCCCAATGCATCGAGCACTACAAATCCCGGAAATCTTGGCCATGGTCTTTCAGCCCTTCAGCATGATCCAGGAGGGGTTCGGGAAGCGGGAGGAGGATTGGAAGCTATGCCAAACAACACTGAACAGTGCTGCTCGTGTCTGTCGCATATTCTCTGATCCTGCCCTCAATGCATTATGGGCACGGATATACAGCCAGGACAATCTTTTCGATCTCATATCCACACTTAAGAAGACAGACGAGGGGCAATATGTGAGTGCTCCTTCAGCTCGTGCTGATAATCTTCTTGACTTGGTCATTTATATGAACTTCAGTACCTGGATGGTTGCGTGACCGATCATGATTGGCAGAGATTCAAACTCTACGCCCAACGCATTCGCTGCATTCGTGCCGACTTCGACGGCATACCGCCTATTGTCCTTCAAGATCTGACACATCGAGGCGGCGGCGAGCCCCTTCTACCGCGATTGGAGGAGCTTCGCTGGTATACGCATAGGCTCGGTGAAATCGATATAACGGCCATCTTCGGTGAACACCTGCGCGAACTGCACCTCAGCGCGTATTTCAGCCATCAACCCGTGGACGAACACGGCGGAAACCCTCATGCCCTCTACGGGACCTTCCCCCAGTATGGTTCCCGCGCACATAATCTGGTGGACATCTATCTCGAACAGGTCCCCTCTGTGTTTGTATCTGCACTACTGCCGTGCTGCGCAGCACTACGGCGCCTTGTTGTTAATGTTCCCAAAGGCGTATTCCATGATCGCGACTTGGATGCCCTGTCAAGCCTCGAGCACCTCGAATATCTTTCCCTGCTAGTTTGTGAGGTCGTTCCTACACGGACTTCTCGTAGAATCCTCCCCGCGCTCACCGAACTCGAACTCGGTCACCGCCCTGCTACCCTCATTCCTCTCATCATGTCTATCAACACACCTGCACTACAGGACCTCCAGCTTTTCATTAGTATCCATGATCGTCGCGATCGCGTTGCAGACTTCACACGTTGCTTGGAAGCCTTGTCGACAGTCGACGCGCCATTCCTATCCTCGCTCAATCTGAACCTTGTTGCTCGTCCTTCCGTTCGAAGGAACTTATCGGTTGCGTTTTGTCAAGACATATTACGCCCCTTGTTCGATCTACGGACTCTTGAGCACATTGAACTCCACGTCGACGACCGCTTTCGCATGAACCACCTCACACGGGAAGATGTCCATCGCATGGCAGTGGCATGGCCTCACCTTCAAACATTGAGTCTTGAACTCGACTTCCGAGAGACACGCTATGATGTCATGCCCCTGGATGCCATTGCACACCTTGCGCAGAATTGTCCTGACTTGCGACTATTGGAATTGCCCTCAGCTGAGGTGTCCCCGGACGTGTGGAGGATGCAGTTTCCAGCACCCGCACACGGGCTAGAGATTCTCAACGTCGCTATACTGGATGGCGACGACGTCCCGTTGCCAATTGCGTCTTATCTAGACCGCATGTTCCCGGATTTGGACCTCGAACTCTGCAGCTTTGGTAGTGAGGACGACCCGGTGGTCGAACTCCCTCGGGTACTGCACGCGTTACAGCAGGCCAGAGCACAAGAACATGTTCTCCAGCACGGATCTATCGGCCATGCTGACTGAACAATCCTCCGGTATGTTGCGCGACTCGAATCCTCTTGCGAACAACGACTGATGTTGCATCTGGGGTTCATCGGAATAGCGTGCATCTTAATTCCTTGTCCTCAGCGCCGACACTGGCTTATCATTTTTTCAGTCGATGGGATTAGAGGAGCGGTAAGGGTTGTTGATGGCTCAGACGTCATATCACAGATGTTGTACAATTAGTGCCTTCGAGCAACTTGGAAGTGTTTCTTCTCGGATCCTATATGCTGATGCTCCGGCGCATAACGTGTTGCACTTGCTGCTATATGATGCAGTAGGACTGGAGACATGCTGTATGCAATAATGTAATTGTAGTCATGGAGTCATGGAGTGAAGTCCCCCACGACTGATCGATTATGTATCCCGGCTCGCGGTGGCGTTAGGTCCACTGTAAATGCCTGATCTCTACGTCCGAACTGGAGAACCACGGTCAGGAAAGGCCTTCCGCTGCCCAACGGTATTTCTCACCTGTGCCTCCACTGTCCGTGCAGCAGGAGGTTTGTCTCGTTCATGCCCAGCATTAACAGATACTGAAAATATATCTCACTAAAGGACAGCACGCGCCGACAGACAGTCGCATACCTTTCTTCTCCAATCCTCCGGCATGCGGTTGAACCCGGTCCACTCGAACTCTAGCTCCCTTAGGTGCGCGAACTGAGGGCGGGAAATTACATTCGCCATCCGCGCAAACTCTTGTTGGATGACGGGCATCCGCCACATGCTCACACCAAGCGTCACACGCCGGATGCTGGTCGACTGCACCGCGGAGAAGAGCGCCTCAGCCCAGCTTCCTGGATCCAGAACGCCCTGCAAGAAGCGGACACGCAGTGATTCTAGTACCGTGCATGGCGCGAGGAATTGCCCTAGGATAGTGTATAAGCATTGCACTGCGAGCTTTCCAGAGGCTCCCACCTGCAATTAACCACCGCGCTGCGTCTGCCTTCTTTCCTTGGTCCGATCGAAAATCAACACTGAAATGGCGCAGCGAGCGGCCAGCAGCATGAGTCATCCGATCCAGCCGCTCAACGTTCTCGATGTCTACAAATGAAAGTACGAGCTTGTCGAGCCCAGTGAGGATTGTATCAGAAAGGAGCCAATCTGCGAGGGTGGCCATTTCTACTCGCATGTCGAGATGCAGAGAGGTAAATCTGGGTCGGTGAGTGCGGTCCTCTCGTTGTGCCTGTGGTTGCACGGGACCCATGGTGGTCCAGGTCAGGTAGATACAGCGTAAGTCCGAGATATTAGGCAGCGCGCAGATGAGCTTTCTAAGATCGGCGAAAGTGGAGAATTGTAGCATGTAGAGGCTCAGCTTTATGACCGATCCGAATCCAGAGAGTGCAGAAAAGAACCGCCCGGGAAGCGGGAGCGGCCGTGGTCCAACCGAGTAGTCGCGCTCGAGACGGAGGTGCTGGATGTGTGAGAGGCGACCAGCCAGCATAGTAGCGAACAAAGACAGGGTGCAGGTATACGCTGGGTCCAGCGCATGATAGACATGGAGTTCTCTAGCCAGGTCGACAATATGGGGCGCGCTCAGTAGCATCCTTGAGAATACACGAAGGTGCTGGGCTTTACGGATGTGAATGATATGAAAGAGATGGTAGCGGCTCCGCAAAAGCCACGAACGGCAGGTCAAAGCACATGCTAATAGGCTTTCACGATCATCCCATAGCGTGTCGATGATCTGCTCAGAAATTTCCATAGGAAAGGGTCCAAGGAAGTCTGAGGACTGCACATCGCCAGCGTCTGTGAGGCTTTCAGAGACGACTTTGTCGATGCCTAGTAGGTGAGCGCTGATAGCGAGGTTGCTAGGAGAATAATGCTGTCAGTAGCCGTATGTATACTGTAACTAAATAGATGCGTATTCACTTAGTCATCCTCGAAAAGCTTGATCGAACTCTGTGAGCTCTCGTTCAATCCGCTTTGGTTGGTGTCAGGATGCGACTCACACAGCTTTGCATATTCTCACATACCGGAGTCCAAGATATTTGGTGCCTCGCGTGATCGATCAGCAAAAGCATAGCTTCATGATGGAATGACACAGGTTTGGAACCCAATACAATAGTCCCTGTGTGAGCTGGTCGTAGGTCGGTCATGGGCCGGGGATATTCTGAAATCACCCTTGTGCGTGACCGGTTGGCAAGACAAGCGCTGTGTACCAGAACAGTGTTGCAAATACAACTTGGACATTTTTAACAGGTGCGACACGGGCTCAGAGGTAAGGCAAGCCGAGCCTTCATGCAACCAGGCAGCCTACGATAGATTGAGGCTTCGTTACATTACGTACTACATGCATGTATTATTCCAGAATGTTTATGATCGTCCGCGATGATAAGCATAGCATTGTGAAGCGCGTTGATATTACTCCGAACGAGTCTCGGTCAACCGATTTGAGTCCAATTGCTGAGTATATCTCAGGTCTGAACTGTTTGACTCTGCACGTCGATGTTCAGTACCAAGTAGCATTGTAAAAAAAACATGAACAAACGAAGGCTAAGCAGTGTTAGCCGAACGAGTTGAGTCCCAATGGAATGATATGAGCGGCTTCAAGAGGCTGATTGAACGTCGAGGGAAGCAATTGACCATTGACACGAGGTTGTGAAGCACATTCATGTGATATGCCTCCGGAGATAGGACAAGTCAATGTTCCCTTTCAAGAAGCGATTATGACTATCATCGAGCTGCCTTAGAAGCAGGCATAATCAGGCATACCAGACGGCTCAATTCCTCATTTTTATCTCGATCTACAGGCTGTATTGCGATGGTGGTTTGTTCAAGGGTAGGTGTCTGGCTAGAGCTTGCAAGAACACAGTTAACAGCACACCTATTTCCTAGCACTGGACATCTTTCATAAGCATGACAACACTAGAGTTCAAGGCCTAAAGTTGACTCGGTAAAAAAAGATCATCCAGCAGGACAGAAGCCAGGTGAAGAACATAATTGACTCCCTTGGAGGCAGCCACATGTAGGGCCATTTCTATATAATGTTGGCCATATTGTGAAGGAGCATCGACAAGCATGTATTGAAAGAGTTCTTTGGGACAAACACCACCACGTAGAGGTTGTTGACTTTTGGGTACATCGGGCAAGCGTCGCTGCCGGCCCTGGTCACGTGGTCGTGTGCCGGTGTGGGAAGAGGACTTATGTAGGCGTCGCGCACCGTAGGTAGCCCCATCGGTTTGTAACCTAATCACCCATTGATCCCTGTCCATCGAGGACGTTCTCGGCCGGCGGTCTTTCCGGCGTCGTTCTCACAGAGGTGCTGTGAAAAAAAAATTCTCGACCATGGACAGGGCACCGACGACAAGAGGATGGTAGAGAAATTGCCCAATTCGCCTTCCGCAAGGCCAGTGGACGTCATTAAGAGGCAAGAATATATGGATGCGATTGTCTCGTTTGAAAGTGTACGGAGTTCGCTGGTGCTTGGCTCGTCTATGCCACGATGATGGGTTGATGATGGACTTGGAGGTGGGGTACAAGTCCTGTAGTCGCCGTCGTCTCGACTGTCAAGATATTTGCTTTCCCGTTCTGATGTCAAAGGATCAAGTCGAGGTGTTGGATGCTTCAAGTACGTCGGCGCGATCAACCGAGCGTCACTTATATGTCACGCATCACGCCGTGTGAATCTCAAAAGTCGTGCGGCAATTCACTTGTATGGGTTTGGAACGGTGAAGCCTAATCGGCATTTCCTTCAACTACAGCTTCTGCTGCTTTCCTCGTCGCTGCCTCCGTTTTTAGGCCCATAATTTGCGCGATTACAGACACCACGACGCCACGCCAGCGTAAGCAGCTCGTATCAATCACCGCTAACGCCGTCTGCGAACAGGGAAGGAGAGTAAACGCTTAGAGCTACGGATCCAGTTGGTCATGCTGTTGGAACAACGGTGCGAACGGCGCGGGGGCGCGTTTGTCCACGGGCGTAGCGATGCCCGTCAGGGACAATCGCGTGCGGTACGTACATCGCGCAGGGTCGTTATATACTACGATAGGGGCCTCCGGCCCCCGGCTACTCGCGCGCCCGAGCTTTCGAGCTCGTTCCTGACCACGCGGGTCAGCGCGTTTCAACACATGCTACTACAAGGAGCTGCTCGGTCTCAAGCACGAACGGGAAAGAATAGTTCGGAGCTCAGTACGGATCTACCTGTGTATCCTTGTCATTAGTTATGGATATCCAAATATGTCCCTTGTGGTTGGTGAGATTAGGCAAAGTACTGTGTATCAGAACGGTATGGTGAGCACATCTTCTTTTGTGACATACTGACACTCGCAGTCAGATCATTGCGCTCCAAATGCATGATTCGCTTATCACACATGCATCGCCTAGCGAATTACCTGCGTGTGATGAATATAATCTGGCTTAGCCTGGGTGGATTAGGGAGCCTAGTCACTATCTACTCTCAGCCAACGCTCAGTTAAAGCGCCGCGATGTCCAGGCTGTAAGACGTCAGGTGAGACGCTCATTCCTGTGATTCTTTGACCGAAATGAACAACGCTAGAAGGTGCTGTGAGGCTACCACAGAAGCCACGGGATCCGAACGAGAGTTCGAGATACAGCTGATTCTTAGAAAGCAATCACTGCGTCTCTTAGTCCCGCTGTGACCCCGTGCTACGATACGTCATCTATCCCTCCTTCTCGCAGAAGACTTCTAACGCTCGCGCTCATGTGATGAATGGGTCAAACTTTCCGCGCTCATTTTGAACTCAAATATTACCCATATAAGACCGCACTAAATGCTTATACGTTGCGAAACATTGAACAGTTTGACATCGTCATACTCATGATGCTGAGTGTTTTATCATCAATCGAAACGCTTGACATGGCTGTCGCACTACTAGCTCTCCTCTCATACCTCCTTTACATCCTGTGGAATAGAAAATTGCGAACGGTATACCCCCCTGGTCCCACTCCGATACCATTCCTAGGCAATTTTTGCCAGTTGCCTGTCGAAAATCAACATGAGAAATTTCAAGAGTGGGCTCAGACATATGGTATACAGTCGCATCGTTCTGCTTGTCCTGCGATCCGAATGTGATCGCGTTTCTATTCTATCTACCAGGAAACATCGTCTACGCACAGCTCTTCAGGACGCCTTTGGTTCTTCTCAACTCGCTAGACACAATACAAGATCTCATGGTGAAGAAAGGCGCAATCTACTCTGATCGGCCGCAGTTCGTACTATGGGAAGATATGTCAGTGATGATATTTGATGTTTGTCCGTTTTGCACTCATGAGCATCCCATAGCTACGGGTTCAAGCCCATCCCAACATCACTCAACGCGGACGACGACTGGCGAGAACATCGCAAGTGGATGCAATCTGCTCTCGAGACAGACCAGGCTTTGGTTGAGATGCACCCACTTCTACGTAGTAGTGTTGATAAGCTGCTGATGAAGCTGGTCAACTCCCCGGACGCTTTCTTTGCACATGTGCAAAGGTCATACCCAACCACCTATCTGTGTCATCGCGTATGCTGATCTTTCAGTATGGTAGATACACAAGCGAACTTACAATCGATATCGCATACGGGATGGACAAGTTGACGGCAGACGACAGATATCACCGCATAGCTCAGGATGCGGTTGATGCCATCGCACACGGCAGCTCCTTATTTGCCGCATTGGTTGACTTTTTCCCCATACGTACGTGCACCAGACAAGCTGCTTCCCAGGTGCAACTCAATACTTTCCATGTACGCAGTGAAATACATCCCTGCATGGGTCCCTGGCTCCGCTTACAATTCTTATGCAACAAGAGCGAGAAATGCGGTTTATCAGATGATAAATGAGCCTTTCAATTTGCTCCTTGAGACTATGGTGAGTGTAGAGTTGAAGCAGTGCAAGCCTTCTTTTGAGAAATGAATGCAGGCGTCCGGGGTATACAAGCCTTCGTTCGCGTCGGTTCTGATCGAAGCAAAATCTGAGAATGGCCAGCTATCAACTCGGGCTGAATCCCATATCAAAGGTGCTGCAGCGACTGTATATGCCGGCAAGTCTTCAATCATCACTATTCGTGGATCTAACGCTCACGGACGTCGTGTATAGCTGGTGCTGAGACGGTTAGTAGATGTATGATACGGCCTCTTGTTAATGCGGACTGCTGACTGGGTGCAGAGCGCCGATGTGGTCCTAACCCTTATCTTGGCCATGCTACTCCATCCGAACGTATCGGAAAAGGCGCAGAAAGAGATAGACTCCGTGGTTGGTCCAGATCGACTGCCTGAGTTTCATGACAGGAAACGGCTTCCATACCTTGAAAGTGTGCTCTCTGAAGTACATCGGTATGACAAAAGAGCCTGTGCCCCCAGGGTCTGATGCTGACGTTGACGTAGCTGGAATCCTCCTGCACCTCTGGGTGTCCCACACCGTCTCAAATGCAATGATGAGTACAAGGGTTACTTCATTCCGAAGGGAGCAAGTATAATCTCCAACATTTGGTGCGGCTCATGAATCTTCACTCCACAACGCATCCTGACTTACTGTAGGGCTATATCGCGTGATACATCCATCTATCCTGATCCAGACACATTCTGGCCCGAACGATTTGGGCAGATGGATGCAGAGACTTTCAAGGCGTACGACCCCAAGAAGTATGTCTTTGGTTTTGGCAGACGGTAGGTTGCGCTGCGTTCAAACAAAAGATTTGACACCACTAATTACGGGTTGTTGCAGTGTATGTCCCGGTCGTCATCTGGCAGATTTAACCACTTGGCTTGCGGCGGCCAATATACTAGCAACGATGGACATTAGGAAGGCACGAGATCACGCTGGCGCAGAGATAGAACCCAAGGTCTCATTTGTCTCCGCTCTAACCAGGTCCGTTGTGCTTCTAGCGGGAGAATCGTGTCCTCACTCATCAGAACATTGCTCCAGGGGCCCGCAAAAGTTCGCCTGCAGCATCTGCCCGCGAAGTCTAGCGTCCGTGGAGCTCATCAAACAACAGCTCCCAGACAAACCTGCTTGAGAGCTTGCACATCCCTTCTTACTGGCACGAGCGGTTTTTTGGATCATACCTTGCCGATCCAAATCATTTCGGCTAGAGCTCTATTGGTTGCAAGAGTATCAAAGGTCCATCACGTCGGTGTCAATACGAGACATGAACTTCGCTTACTAGCCAGCTGTGGCGCTTGTTTAAAGTTTTTGGATAGTGTCTAGTTATTGGTCTGCGAAGGTAAGGCGGACTTCTAGTTAAGAAGCTCCCGGAGCGTTCCCGCCAGACGGAGGAGCCTGTGAACTTTTTTTGAAGTCAAAGGGTCATGTGCTCCGATTGTCAAAAACTCAGTTCCTACGCTCGGACTCTATTCACGGTCGTGTTCCATAGAGGTTCTGGTTCGTGAGATATAGTGTGGCTGATTCTCTCGCGTGAGTGTTAGACCCTGAGGTGTAAGCGAGTATACCCCTTATGATACTTGTGTCCTTGGATGAATAGAATTCCCACATCACATTGACGCACAAGTACACCCTGAATCTGGCACATCGGGACAAGATAACGGATGCTGTGGCCAGAGAAGATCGTCTGTAGCCACTTGCGGAGACTTAGGCATCTCAATGGCATCTCCTGACTGAATGTTTTGATGGTATGTATTTTATCCTCGGTGCATTCACACTGATCAGTGCAAGGCAAGGCGGTTCACTTTGTGCGTTGTGTATGATTCTTATGAGTGGTATAAAGGTCGACGGTCGCTTCTTACCAGCCTATGGTCCCATAAAGTGTTTCATGAGTTTGCACGAAATTTGTGAACGCACAACTCGTGATTTGCATCTGTTAGCGCTTGCCATAGCTGCGGTCAGTACTGATAAGCCATTTCGTGTCGGTATGGAGGCTAGTGTGGTGGGAAAGCGCTGGAGTGAACGCTTCTTGCACATTGTATGGATCACGCAGCATCCGATTAGGGTGCGCTTCACTTTTTCTTCTTATCAGTGTCTTCTCGACATTCCGTGTAGCCGCCATACTCAAACCGTTGCAGAATAACATGATACGGAACATATATAGCCTCTTACCATCAGCTCATCAACAATTCCTGCTCTACCTTTCATGCAGCTGCCACCGACGCTTGTGGATTACCTGATAGTCTTTGTCCTATGTGTTGTGATCTTCAACTCAGTATATACGCGATGGCTTAAGATTTCTCCGCATTTCCCCCCCGGTCCACAACGACTTCCGCTCATAGGCAATATCCATCAGATTCCTTTCGAATACCAGCAGAGGATGTTTGCAAGTTGGGCCAAACATCATGGTGCGTCAATCCTGGGTCAAGTGAATGATATGGCTGCTATGTGCTCACAGTGACATTAGGCGACATCATTTACATGCAGCTCTTTCATAAGCCATCTATTATAGTTGATTCGGTACGCGTCGCCCAAGAACTGATGGAAAAGCGAGCCTCCAAGTATTCCGACAGACCACAGTTTGTGATGGTGAAGGAGTAGTACGTCATTCTCTAGTCTGATGTCGTTGCGCTTACTGAACACGTGCGCCTGTTTGCAGTTTGCAGCCCAAACCAAGCTTGGTCTTCATGTCGTGGGGCGAGAAATGCCGTCGGCTTAGGAAGTTTTTCCAATCCGCGCTCGAAAACAAAGCAGCTCTTGAAGGGTATCGCCCATTGCAGAGAAGAGAAATTCATCGTTTACTTCGAGATCTTGCTCAGTCACCTATGGGTTTTATGGCGCATGTCAAAAGGTATCGCAGCTAGCTTCTGTGAAGTCCGCTGCTGACCTCTCGTCCAGGTATGCTGGCGCCATCATACTAGAGATCGACTACGGTCATCGTGTCACCTCCGCGCAAGACGAGTGGATGGTGTATGTAGATCACACAGTAGACGAGTTCACCACAACCGGCAGTCTCGCAGCAAGTCTCGTCGATTTCCTCCCGCTGAGTGAGTCAAGTGAATCGTTGAAAAAACATGCTTCGTTGACGTGGGTGATACCAGTGAAGCATATTCCATCATGGATGCCTGGCGGCGGGTTTAAAAAACGCGCCTTGATCGTTGGAGCGAAGGTGAGAGACATGATGGAAATACCTTACAGAAAGGTGCAGAGAGATATGGTAAGCCCTTGAAGCCCATAGCATGTCCAACTGACTGTACAATATACTCGCAGGCATCCGGATGCGCGAAGCCGTCCTTCATGACATCCCTTCTGGAAAAAATGACACAAGATGGGTGCTTATCCGCGGAGGAAGAGTACGATATCAAAGCATCTTGCCTCGTCATGTACACAGGTAAGTTCGTTTGCTGTGAACAGAATTTTCCTTGTTGCTTAGCTTGTCTGCGTACCCTGGGTAGCTGGTTCTGACACTGTACGTCGCGTAGCATTAATCACTCGGTCAAAATTGAATACCGTTAATATTGTACCTCAGACAATTACCTCACTGATGACATTCATTTTGGCCATGGTTCTTCATCCGCATGTCCTCGACAAGGCTCAAGCTGAGATTGATCGAGTCATAGGGAGCGAACGTCTTCCTGAACTAGATGATCGAGAGGCCTTGCCATATGTCGATTGTATTGTGAAAGAAGTGTATAGGTGAGAGCCCTTCCGCATGGGTTATACTCGTGACTCACGTCTGTCTCTACAGGTGGAATCCTCCCGTTCCTCTTGGCAAGCAACGAGATCCGAAATATGAGGTATCGCTAACAGTCCGCAATAGGAATCCCCCATCGTGTCATGGAAGACGATATTTATCGTGGCTATGTGATCCCAGGAGGCGCAACTATCATTCCTAACATCTGGTTCGGCTCACTTTTAGTTCACTTATATGTCATTCATTGATTAGTCGCGCGTAACAGGTCCATGGGCCATCATACAGACATATATTCCGATCCTGAGAAATTTTTCCCGGAGCGTTTCGAGGAAATGGATACTCAAACAGCTAACCAGAAAGACCCCCGGAAATTCATCTTTGGCTTTGGCAAACGGTATGTGGAGCCCTCGGTCAAACATATGCTATATTTTGCCTACTGCTTGTGCTGTTTGGTGTCAGAATTTGCCCTGGGCGGTACCTCGCAGATGAGACTGTTTGGCTTGCAATTGCGAACATCCTAGCAACAATGAATATACAAAAATGCCGCGACCCATCTGGGCAAGAGATCACCCCAATCCCATCATTCAAAACCGGCATCGTGAGGTAGACAATGAATCCTGTTCATGCATTCTGTGTGCTGACCTATGAATTGCAGCCAAGTAGACCCGTTCTTGTGTGAGATCAAACCACGCACGGAGAAAGCAGCCAATCTCGTCGGACAACACAATGCGGGCGATGTGTAGCCTCTAGTAGTACATGAATGGATATGAATGTTTCTACCAGACGAATATGGTCTCGCAACTCCCCTGAGTTGTGTATGTAGGAGGATTCGGAGGCTCTAATACAAGGTCTCGAGACGGACAACTGTAGGTCAAGCTTCAGTTGTCGGTGTCCGTGAGCAACGCCACAGGCGGGCTGAATCTTCAGCATTCACAGAAAGATCCATGTTTCACATTTACGGGGGAAGATGTTCTTCCCATGCATAATGATCATTGACAGCTAACACTTTAAACAGATGGTAGGGTAGTTTGGCCAACCGGTAGTGGCGAACGAGAGACATGACTGGAGAAAGACGTGAGGTTGAGGCGCAGGACACTGACGCGACTGGCGCCTATAGCATGTAACACGCGCGCCTGGCCGCACTTCACAATATAGTATGATACTTAGGACTCTATAACCATGCTCTCAAAAGACTGCCTTGGATGGTCCTATTCGAAAGATAGACATTTTGAAAGAGCCGGACGGTGCACACGGCACATCAACGTACTCGATCTGATCCAGGGAGGCCCGAGGGGAAGTGTGGATTCCAAGACATCCATATATATGTATTGCAAAAGGTACTGAGGCAAGACACAAGATTGAGTATCAGCAAAAAAGAAAATATCTAGGTCCTACGAACCCACGCAACCTATCGCCTCATGCTGTGGCTGCCAGCGCCACTGGGGTACACCAGATACGCACCGTGCTGTCGTCTGACGCAGAGACCAGACGGCGGTTGTCTCGCGAGAACCGCAGATGCACAAGATTGTCCGTGTGCCCTTCCAGCACCGAAATCTGCTCGCCTGTCCGCGTATTCCACACGCACACAGAATGGTCCTCTGCACCCGCCGCCACAAACTCGCCGTCATCCGAGAACACTGCCGCGTTCACCATGTCCTCTTCTCCTTCAATCGCCAGAATCGCCTTAGCGTTGTACGAGTCGCAAAGTGCTCGCGGAAGATGATAAGCTTCTCGCCAGACTTGGCGTGCCAGACCACGCTGGTGCCATCGTCTGACGCAGTGGCCAGCCGGCATCCGTCGGGCGAGAACTGGACAGAGTGGACCACCCCCTGATGGCCCTTGAGAACAGATATTTCCATGCCAGTCTCAGCATCCCACACACGCGTGTCGCAGTCGGCACTCCCGGACGCGAGCTGTGTGCCGTCGGGAGAGAACGTGACAACCATGACGAGGGCATTATGGGCCTTGCACAGTGATTGCTGTTCGCCTCTCTCTACGTCCCATATCCGCACTGTGAAGTCGACTGACCCGGATGCGAGTTTCTTGCCATCCGGAGAGAACGCGAGTGTGTCGATGAAGCCGTCATGACCATTGAGCGCGATCGTCTTCTCGCCAGCAACCACGTTCCACAAGATGATCGAGCAATCGCGGGAACCAGAGGCAAGGAGAGAGCTGTCTGGTGAGAATGCGAGTGCGCAGATGGTGTCTGTGTGCCCCCTTAGCTCCGTGATGCGACCTCCGGTGGCGGGATCCCACAAGATGATGGTGGAATCTTCATAGCCGCTGGCGACGTAGAGGCCGTTTGGGGAGTACGCCAATGCGCACACGCTGCCGCGGTGAGCGTCTGCGCCAAGACTGAGGAGCATACCCCCGGCGTCGTGCCACACAACAAGCTCCTCCTGGAGATTCTCGGCGATATCGGTTTCTGCTGGTGGTACCGGTTGTGTGTTGGGATCGGGGTGGTTTTGTACCTGCTCGTCGGCCACTGTTTGTTCCGAGTCTTCTGCTTCCGTCGTCTTCAATATCGCCGGTGCGCTGGAGTCCCGCTGGAAAGATGTGACCTCTGTAGTATCGTCAGTAAGCATACAAGAGAGCCTATGACTGTCGATAACTACCTGGCATGATTTTGATGATACGCTACTGTGTAAAATTCGCTGCGGAGAAATGATTGTGAGTTGGGGTGTTGTCTGGTGTTTTTATAGTGCGTGTAGTGGCATCGCCACAATCCGCATGAGAGCCACCGGTGGCGGTGCTATCGCTTTGACCTTCTTGGTGGCACAATAACATGATGTGAGAAGTAGCCCCTTAATTCCCAGCGCTGACTCCGCGCTCGAGGTGGTACGATGGCTATTGAGTGCTGGGCTATCCTGTCTGCGCAACTTCCACGTCCGAGTCATTGCTTGTATGCACGAACTGGATCACTGTCACATCGCATGCCTAGCATGCCAGCTGTCAGTATGCTATATAATATTGAAGAAATTTCACACATCAAAACACACTGGGAACACTTTCCCGCTACGCGCACATACTTAGGGGCAAGCCGCAATGATTTAAATAATTTTCTAGCAATGAACCCCTATTATGCATCGCTGCGAGTCTTCAACGATATAATGTCAACCGTTGCAGTAGCACAATGAGTCAAACCGTAGACGATCTTCGCATCGTGTGCATATCAAGAAAGCGAATATTATTTAAGCCACTGAGCCTAGAGCAGGGAGAGAATGGGTGCGTTCAAGGTTGCGCGCTAGCGTGATGCTTTCGTGACTTGATCTCGATGGGCCAGCCAATCACGCTGGCCGACTACACAGTGTGACATGCCGTAAGCCGAAGCTGCGAGCGCTTGCGGTGGGCAGTTGCGTATTTGTCGCTATTCGAGGAGTAAGTAGAGATGAGATCCTCGCCATATTTCCAAGTCGCTCGTCTTTTGGTCTAGCGAAATGTATGAAGTCATAGAGGCGGCATAGACGACTTAGAGAGGGACTGCTTAAATGAGCCATATACGGTCACGTGCGTGGTATGGGAGCGGCCGCTAACTGGCGACTCAACCTGAACTTGTTCTACGCCACCATCGTCGTCGCCAGTCATCGTCACTGTCGCGCACGTCAGACAGCCCCCTTCACGCTGCTACCGACTGGGTTGCAACCCCCTGTAACTGCTCTTGTCGCGGGCGTTGTCTCCGATACGCTCTACTCCGTGTCTCGCTCTTCTACACATCCATTGAATAATCTGTGTCGCACGGAGTGAACCTGGAGAGAGAAGGATTGCAGTGAAACAAATGGCGACGAGCTTTCTACCAGTGCTCTCCCCCAGCGATGTACAGCGTGCGGCTGAGGTAAGGTGTCACCTCTAAGTCTTCACCGTCCCAAAGATACATACAAAACAGCTCATCCAACAAGCGTATGCACCGCACAATCATCTTGCGTCTGGAGATCAGCGGCGTCTTCAGCAAGAACTCTTCGACATCCAAAAACGCCCGGAAGCATGGGGTCTCGTCCTGCCTTTTCTGAACCACGACGACCCGAACGTCCAGTTCTTCGGAGCGCACACTGCGCAGGTGAAGATTGCGCGAGACTGGTGAGTCTTTTTGCGTCCGGCTTGTCTTAGCTTACGAACGCAGCTGGCAGGGCGTCGTTTCCGCAAGAACACGTCCTACCGCTACGCGATATGCTACTCGACTTGACTGGCAGGTCTATTGCCGCTGGACGGAATAAGGTCATCCTGCGTAAACTGTTCGTCGCAGTCACCTCTCTAGCACTGAAGATCTGTCCCGCAAACCCACCACAATGGCCGGACTGGCTCACGCTGTCCATAAATGCGCTATCCAGCTTGGGCGCATCTAGCGAACACCTGCTTGACTTCCTCGCGATCGTCGCGGAGGAGGTGGAGAGCGCTAATCTACTTCCGCCTAGTAAGTGAGTATGGCCGCGACTGGAGGATTCCACGATGTTCTAACGCACGCAGATCTCAAATGCAGCGGACACTACTTGAAGTCGTACCCATGGTTGTGGGTGCGCTAACAACGTGCATTGCCACCCCGCAAGCACGGAGCACGCCGCATCAGCTCGCATCAGCCCTCAAATGCCTCCAAGCGTGGCTATCCTTGCTACCCGCTAAGTATGCGTGCTCGTGTATATGTCAAATCCAATTGTCTAAGCGGCATTCGTAGCGACTTGACACCACTCATACCGCCACTCATTGCACTCCTGGATCCAATGCCTGGCACAGAACCACTAGAATTCGACGAAACGTCGTTTGTACTCTCATCGGACACGCTGCAAGAGGTCATGTCCAAGTCTGCCCTCTCGGATGGATCAGGCAGCAAGACGCTGACGGAGCCGCTCCTGCTGTGGTTCTATCGAAACGGGAATAGGATCGTCGGCGATACCCTCAACAGTGAGTGAGGTTCTTTGCCTGCTAATATTCCAACCTCCAACGACACTGATCATTCGTCTTAGCTGGCTTTGTCGACGGCGTATCGCATTCATTTTGTAAGCTCCTGGTAGCTGTAGGCGATCACTCTACGCTATACTTGGCAGCGCACATCGCATCGCCTGCCCCGCCATCTCCGGTTCCCCCGATTCCCTCTCCCATCTCGTTCCCGGCTCCTTCCATTCCCACCAAGTCTGACATCGTACAGACCTTCCTGCGGCTCCTGCTCGCGTACACTGCGCTTCCCGGGTACTACGCCGCCGATGAGGAGGAAAGCGAGCTGACCCTCGGGTTCTGGTATCTCTTCCAAGAGGCACTGTGGGCCGCCGAGTACGAGCAGGACTTTGACTACACAGGTGAAGAGGTCCCCGACGGTCGGGGTCAGACTGAGCCACCACAATGGCCCATCGCCAAGGCGGTTTACTCGGAGCTTGTGCAGGTCCTACGGCGAAAAGTAGAGTGGCCAGACGCTCTGACGTTGCGCACGTGGCCGAGAGGTGTGTGCATTATCTGAAGCAGTAGATATGACATTATTAACGAATAGAGAGGTAGATAGACGAGACAAGTTCCAAGCGTGCGTCTTTCGTGTTTTTATTTCAATGTCCGTTCTTCTTGACCGTTTTCCTGCAGATACCGGCGTGATGTCGGGGACACCTTGATCAATGCGTAAGTTGTTTATCAAATTCACAGATACGCGTGCATTGATTTTGGCCCATGATAACAGATACTATATCCTTCGTGATGACTTGGTGGGCTACTATGTTAATGACCTTCTCGGGCGCCTCGCATCCCGTCAGGATCAACAAAAGTGGCAGGTGAGTCATACTACGCCTACGATTCCACGTAAGCTTAGACTGATTGTTTCCCAAGGAAGTAGAAGCAACTCTGCATTGTGTTATGGCCATTCAGGAGGCCGTTCCCATAGAAGACAACCCACACCTGGTCAGACTATTTGGACCCGAGGTATATGGTCGCCTTCCAGTTACTGGGAATGAACGTGTGCGAAGGACTGCACTCATACTTGCTGGTCTGTACTGGACTTATTCCGAGGTGTACATGTCAATATTCACGTGGTCATGTATCATGCAGGCTCGTATTCATCATGGTTCACGACACAAACTAGCACCACAGGGACGACTCTCCTCATGAACACTATTTCATATGTTGTCGCTGCACTTTCGGAACCCTCATTATGTCTGCCAGCGGCAAATGCGCTTCGCGAACTATGCGATGCCAATCGGACTGTTCTCGCGCCGCACATTGGTGCTTTCTCCCAGCTACACGCGGGTCTTACGGGCATTCCTGTAGGTCTCAACTATCGCTCCAAAGTCGTCAATCCATTCTGATGCGTGGCTGTCAGGATACTGAGAAGGCCAAAGTTCTACAGTCCATTGCGAGCATCATCCAAGCCTTACCTCCAATGGAGGCTATCCCTCCTGTTGAGGCTTTAGTCAGTCCTGTGGTAGCAAGGCTATTTGAAGCTCTCCATCTATCGACGCGGGTTTGTCGCCTACTCCCTTGTGCTGCACTTGGACTGACTACGTCAACCAGCTTCCGGATGAGGCGCGTCTGATGGCTGTGCAGCAACTAGAGACTATCTCAGGAGTCGCACGCGGCCTCACTCGGACAAGCGATTCTCTGCTGGTATTGGACGAATCACCAGAGGTCCAAATGTTAGCCCAACAAATGCAGCAAGCGAGAGCCGATCCTCGCACCGTCAACCTGCGACAAGGCCTTCTTGACGCGATCCGAAAGGTGGTGGACATTTGGTGTGCAGATGCTAGCATCAGCGATGTAAGAATCATCGTATTGCTTCGCATACTGGACTGACGCGTGCTATAGGCCATGAGCGATCTGGTAAAGGCAATCACGTCCCTACCCTCAGACATCACGATCATGTCCCTTCCTCCAGCTCCTCTCCTCGAAGTCATCTGCGTGGCTTCGCAGCGTCACGTGACAGCTGTCTGGATGAGTTTGGCTAGTATGCTTGTGGTTCAACTCGACCCTCCAGCTCTGCTTCCTACAACCTTCAAGCCGATTCCAAGCGATGAAGGACGTGGCGTTGTGCTCAATGCCCTTGTGGTCCTTTTAGGGTCAACATTGACAAGTCTGGATAAACCGGGAGCGATGGACGATGTATGTCATGGGCGGTGCTTTCATATCGCTGCTTGATGTCTGACGTGCTCAGTAGAACCCTGACATTGTCCAGTCCTTCTTCAACTGCATGGACACGGTGAGCTATTTACTCATGAATCTGGTTTGTACGCTGACGATCATCAGGTCGCGCAACACTTTGTCTCGACGTTCTATAGTCTACCTCCGGAACTGTTCAACGCTCTAATGTCTTGTGCGGTCACCTCACTCAATCTGCAAGAACGATATTCACTCGTTGCGGCTTGTAATTTCGTGGTTCGTATGGTGTGCTGCCGTTCAAATGCTCCAATAACACGCGTTCTGTTTATAGATCACACTCATAAGCCGCACACACGCAACGGGTGAACTTAGCGATGCAAAGGAAATGCTGGCTAGAATGCATGGACGCTCCATCATGAAAGCAGTCCTTAGTGGCTTTGCCGGAAGTGCACCTCGCTCAGCTTCACAGAATCTCATAGAGCTACTTTCTACATTATTAAACCGATACCCTGCCGAGAGTCGGATATGGATGTCTGATGTTCTTTATGCAGTACGTCAGCTGTCAGTAAATATGCGACAGCATACTCATTAACATTGTTTCATCTCTAGGGCGATTTCGTTGAATCGCACGCCAGCAGTGAAGCTAAGGAGAAATTTGTCAAGGCAGTGTCCGGGTCAGTAGTCCGGTTGTCGTTCTTCAGCAATGCTGATGCACAGTTGATCTTTCACTCAGCACTCGGACAATGAAACGCATACGAGAGGCTGCGCAACAGTTCACACTCGTTGCAAGGGGCCTAGAAGGTTCAAGCTTTGGATATGCAACCATTACAATGTGAGAGCGACGATGAGAGAAGGGAACCGGTATCCACTATTGCCGCTATCACGAAGGACTGACCACGACGGGACCTGTACATTATCATAAGAGTGGTATCTCCACAAACTTCTCTTGAACCTGAGTTGATGTCCTCCGTCTTGGCCCTGTACTCATTTCTAGCACCCTCTTCCTCCGTTCTCTGAGCATCTTCTTCGCGAACTGTTCTGCGTCCGTCAAGCGCTCAGAAGAGACGCTTGACTGTCTGGAAATATCAGAACAATACGAGGACGTCCGCCCGGAAGGCATGGTCGGGCGGCGAGATCCTCGTGGCCTCTTCGTTACACGTCGACGGGTTTGCGTTGTCATACGGCGATGCTGCTCGGCCTGATAGGACGGAAGTTCCGGTAGCTGAGGAAGATCCATAACAGTGATTCCTGCTGGATTCGCCTCGTGGAAGCCATCCTCGTCTTTGACGTCCATGCGTGATTCTGGAAGTGAAGGTGATGTTTCCTGGCACTCCGGTAGTGCTTCCGCTCTAGATGGCTCCTGGATGTACTCTTGCAGAAGCGTACCGGACAGCCAGGGAGAAGAGTCGGCTCTTTCTGGCAAGTGGACATGAAAGGGACTCGTTACTTGTCCGTTGTTTTCCGCCTTCCACTCCTTGAAACTCGAATGGACTGAGCGCATGGTGCTCGCTCTAGACAGAGTACCCAACCCCGAGTTTGCAGCGTCCCTATAAATCGATCTGCAATCGCCTCGTATTCGAGTGGGGGCTGGGGTCCAAGTGCTGCAGGTCGGCTCATTTGCGTTGTTTGCTCCAACAACCGTGTTGAATGCATTGACTAGGTTCCACTTCAGCGACGCGGCCCAGCCACTGGTTTGAGTTCCTCTCGCGACTCCATCCCCAGGATATGATAAGGGGCCTAGATCTTTGTCGCTAAACCCCCCTGAGGTACCTAGACGGCCCATGCTGGTCGGACGCTCTTTGAGTGCCCAAGGGACGGTAAGCCCACTCCCATGCAGACTGAGGAAGCGGGGGCGTTCAATTGCCATTGGGGCGTACGGCGTCCCGCATTCATACGACAGCGCATGAGACATGGATGCAATACCTAGCGCAGAGCTTGCACGGCTCGCGCCGCCGCTTGA
Source organism: Postia placenta MAD-698-R-SB12 (assembly GCF_002117355.1). NCBI lineage: Eukaryota > Fungi > Basidiomycota > Agaricomycetes > Polyporales > Adustoporiaceae > Rhodonia > Rhodonia placenta. The sequence continues at coordinate 1,026,520 of NW_020169845.1, read as the reverse complement.
CTCCGAGCGCAGGTCATCCGGCATTAGGTTCGTCACTTGGAGCGTACCCATATCTGGCGCGAGATCCGGGACACTGCTGTTCGCGCTGCACAGCTGGACTGTCGGGTAAGATCCGATGCCGTCGCCGAGGTGGATGACCGGCGGGAGGCGCGGGTACGTTCCACCAATGTCGGTCTCGCCAGTCTGTGGCAGCCCCGCGCCATGTCCCCCGTAAGCAGATTTGATCTGTCTGGGCTCCCACATATATGACGCGCCATCGGTCAACGAGCTGGGCTTCTCGCTTCCGTATCCACCAATGGTGTCCTTAGTCCATGGCCAGAGCGTCTTCCCTGATACGGATCGACGGCGGGAACGCCTCCTGATGCGTAGCCACCATGTAAGGAATGCTATAGAGGCAGTCAAGGCAGCGATAATGCCGAAGGCGACACCAGCATAGAATCTTGCATCATGAGCTGACCCGGAGGACGCTTCGGAAACTGCGGAAGAGGATGGTATGACAGAGGTTGTGACGCTTATAGTTGAGGTAAGACTAGACGTCGTGGGCTGCGAGCTTGTGGACGTCGATACTGCTGACTGTACCGACGGGCTCGACGTCACAGAGATGACGGGGGATAGTGTAGACGACGCAGCAGTGCTAGTAGAGGTCGGGATATCACTAGAGAGTTGTATGCTGCTTGAAGGCAAATTGGACTGATGGTTCGCATGGGTTACAAATATAGCGGCTGCGTGAGGCGTTACAGACATACCGGAGACATTGTATTCGCGGCTATAGTCGAGTCCGTTCCGATATCAGGAACGCCCTGTGGGAATTGATCCGATCCTTGAGAAGCCATCTGAGGACCGTCACCGTTGTCCTGCGGGGCAATGATGGAAGCCTGCCCTCCAGGTCCGAAGACTAGACTGTTACCAGGAATCATGCTACCGTCAAGCATTGTCGCTCGGCGGGTCTGCGCCACCCTGGATCGCGAGTGGATAGGTGATCCATGCCTGGGGGGTCGCCTTACTCCTTTCCAGTCCATGCCTGCAGAGGAGCTTGTGCGCACCAGGCGCTGAGACTTCCAGGAATGCTCCCAAAGTAATGAAAACTCTCCAGGAGCGTCGGAGAAAACAGATGGAAGGCAAGCGTACAACGAACGAGCATTAAACAACCCCGAGGCTGACAGGAGCATCCCCCTACAGCAATCATGATTCGAACTGTCTCATCAAATCGCAAATCCGGCGGGCCAATTATAAACTCTTTCGAGGCTGACGTTCGATCGACGTCATGAGGCAGTGACCCAACGCCACCAAGATGCGCACTGTGCTTTTTGTGACCTACTGATTTCTTCCGAAAGCGATGCAAAGGCGCAAACGTCGTGTCTACGCCAACGGCCGCTTGCGATCGGTGACGCCAGCTGCAACGCCATATCAAACTCTCATAATACCTAAGATGTGCTCACCTATGATACTGTCATGGTACACGGCGCTTTGTCTTGTCTCACCAATTGCAACGGACATATTTGGACATTCTCAACTTATGGCACAGTTACACAAGTAAATCCGTACTGAGCTCCGAACTATCCTGACTCATTTCTTGCTTGAGCTCGAGCAGCTCCTTCTCATGGGACGACCAACTGGGTCCGTACCTGTAAGCATTGACTCTCCTTCTCGGGAATCCAACAGAGTATATCCCTGTTCATAGACGGCCTTCGTGGTGATCGGTACGAACTAGTTACGCTCGCCTGGCGCCGTGGAGACGGAGACCGGGACTAAGACAGCAGTAGAGGCTATAATTGAAGGAAATGTCGTTTAAGAGTTATCAGATCCGCGGTATTTATGCGTGGCATGTGGGTATCTGCCAGAACCGTAGAGCTGACAGGAGACAAAGGTCGCTTGAATAAGGTCTGATACATCGGGGTCGTCGCGGACAGCTAGCTACTTGCGCTTATCGTTGTGTGAATCAGTGTGCATCTTCCTGAGCTATAAGCTCAATGACCGTCTGGTTTCGCGAGCGAATGCTACAAACAAACTCTCGCGGGGATCTGATGAGACACTCGGTCAGTGGAGGCTATATACCGATGCAACGAGTATATACCTGGTTACGCCAGTGATAAATGAGAGCGTAGGCTCTATCTCATTTCCATTAAAGTCACAGGCCTTGCGGATGTCCAGGGTAGCTAGGATGGTCGCTGCCGCCAGCCAAACACTCATATCCGCTAAATGACGGCCGGGACAGATACTACAACCAGAACAATGTCCGTCGAGTAAGCGGTTATTGTGTTCAGCTGCAAACACACCGCGACTCACCGCCTGCCGAACCCGAAGATATACCTTTTTGGATCGCACGCCTTGACTTTCTCGGCATCCATTTCCTCAAATCTCTCAGGTCGGAACGCATCTGGATCAGGGTATATAGACGGATCGCGCGAGATAGCCCTGCTAGTACATGAGACAAGGCAAGAGCTGTTCGAGTTTGGGCCCACCAAATGTTAGAAATCACACTCGACCCCTTCGGAAGGAAGTAGCCTTTGTATATGTCGTCTTGTGTTAGAGCGTGAGGGGCACCTGGAGGGGAATTTCAAGACGTTTCCGCTGCTGTGAATGCAAGCCAACGTACCTAAGGGTATGGGAGGGTTCCAGCTGGTTCGGCGTTAGTATTGAGTTGTGTCAAGTAGTGCATTATCGTACCGGTAGACTTCCAACAGCACACAATCAAGGTAAGGCAACTGCTTCCTGTCGTAGAGCTCGGGAAGTCTCTCGGCACCGACGACAGCCCCTATTTCCTCCTGTACTTTCCGCAAGACTTCAGGGTGGAGCGTCATGGTCAGAATGAGGGTCAAGAGCACGACTGCACTCTGCGCAACGCCATAATTAGAGCTACCAATGTCTCTTAGAATTGTATGTATCATGCCCACCGTCTCGGCACCGGCTATGCGGTGACATGTCAGGTACGCTCCCAAACAAACACGAAGTGCACCTACCGACGTATAAAGTGGCAGCAGCGCCCTTGATGTTATACGCGACTCGTGGCGGAAGTTGTCCGTTATCAGATACTGCTTCAATCCACGCTGAGGAGAACGAAGGCTTGTACACTCCAGATGTCTGTATGCCATACCTCAGACGAAGCCAAGGCAAGTCGCCGAGTGACGCTCACTATATTCTTGAGCAGCAAATCAAACAGTACGTCCAGCATCTGGCGTATCACGTGCCTTGCCTTTACCGCATCTCGGTTGTATGCTGCCCCGGGCATCCATGAAGGGACATACTTCACTGCATGCACGGAACACGATGAGCAGAGGTCTACGTGTGAATCAGGTGTACACACAGATCGGGAAGAAGTCGACAAGTGAAGCGACCATGGAATCAGAGTGGGTAATGGCATGAACCGCATCCTCAGCCGTCCTGTTGTATGCCTCATCTGCCGTTAGCTCGTCCATACCGTAGGCTAAATCAAGTGTGAGGTCGCTTGTATATCTAGAAGAGAAGAGATAAGCTAGTTGGGTAAGATATGAAGCAATTTAATCTAACCTCTGCACATGGGCGAAGAACGCATTCGGAGAATCGAGCAGTTTGATGATCAGCTTGTCAACGCTGCTTTTCAGTGTTGTATGTAATCCAGTCAAGGCTCGTTCTGTCTCGAGGGCGGCTTGCAGCCACTTCCTGTGCTCCCGCCAGTCCTCATCGGCATTCATGAATGCTGTGACAGGTTTGAAATCGTATCTAGAGCGACTTTGAATGTACGTTCACGGATACAGCGACGCAAAGTGATTTACACGTCTTCCCATAGTGTTAATCCGGCCCTGTCAGAGTAGATCGCCCCCTTCTT
>NW_020169845.1:1008479-1021751 GCF_002117355.1 Postia placenta MAD-698-R-SB12 | reverse complement strand
CCATACCGTAGGCTAAATCAAGTGTGAGGTCGCTTGTATATCTAGAAGAGAAGAGATAAGCTAGTTGGGTAAGATATGAAGCAATTTAATCTAACCTCTGCACATGGGCGAAGAACGCATTCGGAGAATCGAGCAGTTTGATGATCAGCTTGTCAACGCTGCTTTTCAGTGTTGTATGTAATCCAGTCAAGGCTCGTTCTGTCTCGAGGGCGGCTTGCAGCCACTTCCTGTGCTCCCGCCAGTCCTCATCGGCATTCATGAATGCTGTGACAGGTTTGAAATCGTATCTAGAGCGACTTTGAATGTACGTTCACGGATACAGCGACGCAAAGTGATTTACACGTCTTCCCATAGTGTTAATCCGGCCCTGTCAGAGTAGATCGCCCCCTTCTTCTCCATGAGGTCTTGTACTGCACGTAGCGAGTTGAGAAGAATCATGGGCTTCCTGAATATTTGGGCATAGACAACTTCCCCTGGTGGAGAAAGGAATGCCATCAGCGCACAGTATCCCTCGCGGCACGATGCAAACGCATACCATACGTATGTGCCCACTCTCTGAATGTTTCGTGTTGATCCTTGAAAGGCAGCTGATGGAGATTCCCAAAGAATGGCATAGGTGTTGGACCAGGCGGATATGCCTCGTACTTTCTGTGAGTCCATCGAGTACACAGATAGCATGTGAGGAGGGATAGTAACACGACCGCCGCTTCAGGTGTTCCGCTCGATGCGAGGATCCCAGGCATCATGGGTGTGTAAGTTGTGAGCTCATGTCATGCGTAACTCGGTTTATATATGCACTGCGCTGGTGTCCGAAACATCACAGGACCATTTGAAATTTCTCTGAGGTTAGATTCATTTGGTTCCGATGGGCCGAGCACTCGGTGTGAGAAAGTTGTTCTCGCCATGAGTGAGCCTGTGTCCCCAAGATAGAAGCACGTACATTTGCCAAGGGGGACGTCTCGAAGCAGTAACAGCTCCCATCTTGAGTTTCAGGGGTAAATCACATTGGGAAGCGACCCGAAAGCCGCATACTTATTATCACGCCTTCCTCACCTCGATCGAAGGGGGTATTTCGCGAATTGCACCAGTAAAGCTTTCACTTCGTTCTGGCCTCGTGTGAACAGAGACTATGTAGGTAGCGGAATCCAGCGGAGTTGGACTGTACATCGCCTTGGATTCAGTAATTCCTGTGACGATAAAAGCTGTCTCCTGAGATGTAAACCTCAAATATGCATAACCACTGGTGACGGGGACTCACCTGTCTCGATCACTTCGACCGTTGACGCAAGCAAAGCATTGCAGTCACAAACTTGAGGTGCCATAGATCCGCTTTAGCTGCTGAATATCAAATTGCCCTGGGCAAAAGAAAATGTGTCAAATACGGTTAAAGGGCATCAAGTTGATTCTAGTACGGGAAGATCGTCGGAAACGTCGGAAACGTCGGAAATGCCCGTCAATTGCTTCCGCAGAATGTTGGTGTGCATTTATGTGGCGCCTCATTGTTCGAGGTGACGTACTCGAACTTCAAGAACGCTTGCAGGTTGATTATGGGCACTTTGGGGAATCACCCTGATAGGACTCTGTGACATATCAAGAATTATTTCAGTTAATGAAGCACGCGGTCAGGAACGGGCGCGATAGCATAAATTGATCGCTCGCGATATACGTACCGTGCGCGATTGTTCCTTACAGGCATCGTCACGCCCGTGAACTCACGCGCTTGTCGACCGTTTTCCCGTTATTACAACAGCCTGTAAGCACACCAGGCATAATCTCTAAGATATTACAACAGCCTGTAAGCACACCAGGCATAATCTCTAAGACCAGTTCTCGAGCTTCAAGTGGTCATAGCTTCTTAGTTTTACGGAGTTTGAAATTGAGAAGCTTGACGTGGTGATTCAGCTTGGAGGAGTTTCTGTCTGCACAACACAACCGAGACTTGACGGCCTGGGTACCTTACTGCAGCACATTTCGTCCAGAGTAGTGTAGTAAGCTCTTCAACATACTGAACATGTCTAGCAGGAAAATTGAAATGTCCCCAATACGGAATATCCCCGGGACGAAGCCGTGACCACATTGCTCAATCAGGATTTTTTTATTTCGTGCATTTGACCCTTCGAGAGGGTATACGTCAGAGATCTCGGGTGTTATAGTCTTACAGTGGAGCTGGGTGAATGCGATTCAACAAATCGGACTGTGACTAGTTCCTTATCAATCGATCAGGCGAAGACTTCGACTGTGTATCATTTGACAGTATTTCAGGGGCACAGATGCGATGACTAGTCGATGCGCTTGTTATACAGTGTGGGTACAACCGATCAATGCCGCTGAGATACGACTGTCCTCATGTTTCATTCAAATGTTGCGCGCGCTCCCCGTTTCTTGCGATTGTCACGTATAGTTGCCCTGGTAGCCTAGAACGAGTGACAAACATAGTACACTGCCGATACGCAGTTGAGTCAGCTTCGTACTAGGCGATACTAGTTATCAAGCACATGCCCGACTGCACCCGACTCAGACAAGCGCTTCTCTGTGGAGGAGTAATATGATTACACCTGTGACTTCTGGGGCCATTGGCCTCCGCTACACTTCCTGGTGTCCCAAGGAATGGAAGTCCATAGATACCCACAAAGGAACGGGGTCCACAGGTATTCAACGAACCTGCTTGCTATTTGCTCAGCATATCTTCAGTGTCTTGATCAGAAGCCTCCAGCGGAGCCACTAGAAGACCAGCAGCCTTCCCAAATGCTGCGTAGATGTAGTGCCGTAGTCTTCTGGCGACTTGTGCACGCCACACGTGTGCTTGACTTCTGTCCTACCACCAACTCGGTCGCGCATCGGATTGATATATTGATCATTTGAATCCCACGTTTGTCATGAAACAAAGTGGTTCCCGGCGGTATAACGCCTCATGATACATATTGCCGCATCCGGTGCGTGCAAACGCCATGATAGATGGAATCTCCATATCGATAGGTCAAGACGGGATGTCGCGTGTGGAAGCCGCGGAAAGGGGTATTTCAGGAAACGTGGCACGAAATGTGAGGTGTACTTACTCAGCGGAAGCACCTCGCAAAGTACTCTTACTCGGCAGCGACCTTGACACCGTGTTGCAGAAAGGAGCGGGGCGATGCGGATTGAGAGCGATGGGCAGAGATGTGGTCGCTTATGTGCATTATGGTAGACTCGTACTCGACTTGGTGGAAACTTTCATGATGTGGATTGCAGTGCTAAGCGTTCGCAGGATTCAAGATTTTTAGAGTTGAGGATCCAATGACTGAACGTACCATGAGCAAATTTGCGCGACTCGCGGACACAAGTACGCGAGCGAGTTTCGCAATGTATCTGACTACATCTGTAGATGGGTCTCAGCGATGTGCCCGCTCCCCTTGCAAGTATACTCTGTCTTCTTAGAGAAATGCTGTGAGCCACCAGGAGGCGGAGGCACTTGCAACTACATGATAAAACACACCTCTAGTGCATCTACCGTGACGACGCTCCATTGCCAAGATGTATTCGGTAGCTGGCAAAGCTGAGAGTTTCATGTGGTATATATTCGGAGACACAGGGTGTTTTTGCATCATAATTGCAGCATCAAGCAGTGCAGGCACCCACTCACAGTTAAACGACTTGTGAAACTCTCTCTCTCTCTGGGAATCATTCCTGGCGCCGCCAGTCATGAAAGGTTGAATGTTGGGCAACCGTAATCGCCGTCGTCTTACAGGAGCTGCAAACCCACCCAAAATCAACACGAAGCAGTATTTTGGAGCGCTGTGTACGCGTTCATACTCACTCACAAGCTAGGAAAGACCCTCGTGGTTGACTTCCTCTTGGAGCATCTGCATGACAAGAAATGTCTCAATTAGAAATTCGCAAAAGGAGAGCGCGTCACCAGCATCCCGTAGTTCCTTAAGAGTGCTACGTACATTTAGCAATGCACCAACTAACTCTAGCATACGACCATGCGTGTGACTGAGATACACGTAGACTTGTCGGCATTTCCTGGCTGGCTTGTGCATCCTACGAATATTTCGGCTAGCCATCATCCTCACGTTTTATCGCGCGAACAAAGCATGTCCTGGATGGAGTGAAGAGTAGTATATCCTTCAGACAACTTCAAGAGTGTGACCATCGGTATGTAGTAAGTCAATTCATGACTCGAGACTGAAAGCAGTATTGACAGTGACCCTCGTAGACTTCTTGCGCATTGGCCCACTGCACATCTAGAGTGAGTCGCTTTGAGGAATCTAGATACATCATATAAAAGAGGTTGACGCTCGGGAGTCTAGGCGCGACGCGGTCACGTGCTTGTCCCAATTCTCCCTGCCGACCCCTGGGATTTACCTTATCGTTGACCCGTCCCCTCCACCCTCGACTGGGCTCGGTGCTGACCTTCTCCAGATCTCCTTCAGCTCGTCTCTCCAGAATCTTGCCTCATTTGACCCGCAGACCCTACAAAAATGATCACTTCCCACTTCCCCTGCCCCCTCACATGCCGGGTCTGCTGTCACATCGTCTAGGACCTGCGTATCGCCGCACAGCACAAGACCCACGATATTAGTAGCTAAGGAAGGACTACACCGCCTCACAAACATCTTGCCACCCGCTAGTCATCGTGTAGTCGAGGCCGTGAATTCCGCGCATAGCCGCCCACATACCACAGCGCTTCGTAGCCTCATGTTGGCATCTAAGACATCTCGCAGCCAGCTACTCAAACCTGGCCTTCGAGCATGTCTCCCAACTCCTCCGCTACGGTGAAGGTCCACCGCTATGATCGCCTGAACCTACAGAGTATGGCGAGGTCCTCGTCGGGAATGTGGGCTACATCCGCCATGGGGCATTCTACCGCCTGTTTAATGCGACGAAAGCCGCGGACGACCCCATATACAAGGAGTAAGAGGCCTTGTAAACCACGCCTTGAGCCATATCCTCGAGGTAAGTAATACTATCATTCCCGATGAGGGCACGTATTGATGATTCAAAGCACTCTGAGGCAGACGTCGCCTGTAAAGTCAGCCTAGTCTCATAATTGCCGACGATGCCGCTAATAGCAACTATAGGATGAGGAGATTTGTGATGATATAGTGGCATCCTTGCGCCGCGTCCAGCCCACTACTGAGGTGAACGCGGACAAACGTAACCCATACGCGTGTCTACGTATCACATATATATAAGACCATACATTTAGTTGGCATACTTTCATTTGAAGCTCTTCATGCGACTGCGGCCCTGGCGGCAGCAGAAAACGCGGAGTAGGCAGTGACCGACGAGCAGGTACAAAAGCACCGCGATCCCAACACACAACCGGTACCACCACCAGAAACCGATATCGCCGAGAAACTCGAGAGGACGCTTGTTGTGCGGCACGGTATGCTCCTGGGTCTTGGCGCAGACGCTCATTGCGGCAGCGTGTGCGCATTGGCGTACTCCTCAAACGGCCGCTGCCGGAGGTCGTATCACGGAACTAAAAGGACACTGAAAGGACATACGGCCACCATATGCGCACTCGCGTCCTCACCAGACAGCTCGCTGATTGCCTCTGGTTCCCTCGCTCGATCATCTTATGGAACGTAGTTGCAGGCGAGAAGACTGTCGCGCTGAACAATCACGACGGCTTCATTGACACGCTTGCGTTCTCTCCGGGTGGCAAGAAACTCGCATCCGGGTCAGTCGACTTCACAGTGCGGGGATGGGACGTGGAGAGTGGCCGGCAGCAATTTCTGCTCACGGCCCTCGTCATGGTTGTCACGTTCTCTCCCGACGGCACACAGCTCGCTTCCGGGAGTGCCGACTGCGACACGCGTGTGTGGGATGCTGAGACTGGCATGGTGATATCTGTTCTCAAGGGCCGTCAGGGTGTGGTCTACTCTGTCCGGTTCAGGTGTCAATCGCTTGTGAGCATAGCTATTCAGATCAATCGATGATGATGACGAGAAAAGCCTGAGATATGAGTCCACGACGTCTCAACGAGTCAAAGCCAGAGATCAGGATCCGAATGCGCTACTTACGGAGCTTATAAGCTGCATACCGTGCACGTTTGAGGGCAAGGCGCATATGAGACAAATTGAAAGAACAGAGAACGGGAGATACACATACTCCATATACAATCGTGCTGGCGCTTTGCAGCTGACACGATCAGGGAAGCATTGTCGGTCTGCGCTTCCGCAGTGATGTGGACGGCACTTACCCGAGCATATGAGACCGAGATGAGCCGAAAGTACGCCACTATCAGTGTAGGGGAACACGTCGCACGAGACTTCAGGGTCTGCAAATTCCAGCGTTTAGTCTACGAGCATTATCATGTTTTGATGTACTCCTTTGATTGAGCCATGAACGGGATTATCAACAACCACCAGTCTTTGAAAATCTGATCACAGTTGCGCTTCCCGTGAGATGCCTGTCAACCGGACTCGGGCACCTGATAGCTGTTTGGTTGCTATGTGGACGAATCCAATGTAACCGTAACCCGCGAGGCAATAGCGTCGGTGCCTCGATCCGACAGTCAAAAGAGTCCGCGATCATGCATGAGAAAGCCGTGGCAATATCCAGCGAAGGACGACCGGTGAGATTAGCGGGAACTTTGTGACAGGACTTTTGTGCATTTAATTCTGTGCATACGTACTGTACGTACCCAAACATTGAGGAAAATGCCAATCTTGGCAATAGCGAGAAAGAGACAAAGCTGAAAGCGAACTAATGAGATTTCGCAATGATGAGTTCTGCAGCCGCTGGAGCTTGTGGGCGGATGCTACAGATAAATTCTCTTGGATACCTAGGATAGAGTCATCATGAATACGAGTATCATCCACATACTCGAAATTAGACATACCTGGTCAAGGCGGTAACGAACGAGAATTCAGGCTCAATCTCAGCACCAAAAGTATCCCGCGCCTTCTTGATATCCATTGTCGCCAGTATGTTGACTGCCGCGAGCCAAATACTCAAATCAGCCACGTAACGGCCAGTGCAAATACTACGGCAGTTGGATGTGCATGACCGTAGAAAGTGAGCCATAGGACAGTCAATCAATGGTAATATTGCTCACCGTCTTCCGAAGCCGAACACATATTTTCTAGGGTCATACATCTCGAGTGTCTCTGCATCCATCTCCTCAAATCTCTCGGGCCGGAATGCGTCGGGATCAGGATAAATAGACGGGTCGCGCGAGATGGCCCTACAGGAAATCAATTTTGATTGTAGGTAAATAGCGATCATTCTCACCAGATATTTGATATGACGCTTGCTCCCTTCGGAAGGAAATAGCCGTTGTATATATCATCTTGGGCAAGACAATGAGGGACACCCAGCGGCACAGGGGGGTTCCAGCTATGACAATGTGAATGTCTGACCACAGGTGGTGACTCTATACTTATTTACCGCAGTACTTCCATGAGCACATGTTCAACATATGGCAGCAATTTCCTGTCGCCAAACTCGGGAAGCCGATCTGATCCAATGACGGAGGTTATCTCATTGTGCACCTTCTCTAATACGTCCGGGTGAAGGACCATTGTCAAAATGAGGGTCAAGAGTACAGCGGCACTCTATAGCACTCAGCCTTTCGCAATATCAAGGCGCAAAGTATATGTTCGCACCGTCTCGGAACCGGCTAGGGTGTATATGTGAGTAGAAAAACATAACCACGTAAGAAGTGGCCACATACCAGCATACAGCGTTGCTGAAGCGCCCTTAATATGGCTTTCCGCCCATGATGACAATTGGCCATTCTCAGACTTCGCTTCAATGAGTGCTGACGCGAAGGAAGGCCTGTACGTTCCGGATATCTACATTGAGTCTGTTCAGCAAAAGAAATACCAAGGTGCTCTAACGCTGTGCTCACAATCTTCTTGACAAGCAAACTGAACGGTACGTCCAGAAGCTGACGTACATTATGTCTTCCTTTCACTACGTCTTGATTGTAAATGGTACCAGGCATCCATGCGGGGATATATGTGACTGTTCGCAAGAGCTCAATACTCCAATTCCAGCAAGAATCAGATATGACACACGTACGGATGGGAAGGAATTCAACCAATGCGGCAACTGTGGCTCCGTGAACGATGGCGTCCGCCGCTTTCTGAGCGGTACTATTAAAGTGGTCGTCATTCGTCAAGTTGTCCATCCCGTAGGCAATGTCTAGGGTGAGGTCGCTTGAGTACCTGCGGCCGTCTGAAGTCAGCTTCGATGAACAAATAGTCACTTCGTCAGGCATGACCTTCGCACATGTGTGAAGAAGGCGTCAGGAGAGTTCAAAAGCTTCACGAGCAGCTTGTCAACACTGCTGCGTATGAGCGGATGCAGCCCAAGTAGAGCCTTGTCTGTCTCGAGAGCGGACTGCATCCATCTGCGATGCTCTCTCCAATCGCCATTCATCTTGAGAGACGTCGTCACAGGTTTGAGGTTGTAGCTTTGGAACATCGATTAGATTAAGGTGTCAATCGGCAAGGGGCCGCAACTCACACATCGTCCCACATTACAAATGTTGGCCGATCAGAATATATAGTGCCCTTCTTAACCATTAGATCCTGCGTTGCACGCAGAGAGTTGAGGAAAACGAAAGTCTTGTTGAAGAGGTGAACATAGACAATCTCGCCTACAGTCGGAGAGTTGAAAGACATAGGAGATAGGCCAGCAGGATGTGAATACATACCATATGTGTGTGCCCATTTCGTAAATGTCTCCGGTTGATTCTCGATAGGCATTTGATGGAAGTTTCCTATGAATGGGATGGGCGTTGGACCAGGTGGATACTGCTTCTGCTTCCGTTGGCTCCACCGAATACAAAAAAAGCATGAGAGGAGAGAGAGGATCAAAACCATCACGTTAGGAGTTCTCGTGAATTCTAGGACACTCAAAGCCATGATAGCTGATCCCAGAGCTTTCCAAAGATACCGTCGGTAGGTGACCGGTCATGATTGGGCTTATATATTTCAATATATACCGTGTTCGCACACGACATAAAAACACGACACTTCGCCGCCCGTTGTCTGCTCAAGATAGACGTGATCTCTCATGAAGTCCGCAGCCACTGGTGGAGGGCGCTTCCAAGTACGAGAATGATCATCAGATGGAGACGTTCGCTCACAGCAAAGCTGTCTCCAAGAGTACGCACCTTGTCTTTGGCAGAACTCTAACTACGAAAGCCTTTCCTGTGAGATCCGACGGGCAGGCCGAATTGAAGCATCGAAGTCCGGCCTCTCCAACATACAGCACTAGGTTCTGCGAAGTCGGTGTGCCGTAACGCAAATCAACTCTATGCACCACGCGACGGGGCAACAGAGTCGCCTTGAAAAATGGACGTGACTGCGCTGCCGCCATGTCTTGCCGCAGCTTCTGTCCCGCCTTTGTCGCAGATTACAAGCTGCCTCGGGTTGCGCTGAGTGCATCATTCTCAGGACTTCCAGAAGTTGGCTTCAGACTAGACGCTTAGAATATCTGTTTATGTTTTTGGACGCATAATTGTTCTATACATCTCAAAGAAACGCACGGGATTGTCAATTCGATGGAGATGCTCAGGGGAGCTCCATGACTAGAAGAAAGAACTCAGGGTCATGCAAATAGTGGGGCTATTTTATTCATCTTTATATACACATATAGTTAGTCGATTCTTTCAGTCACAATGGTTATCACTTAACTGTTGTGTAGGATCTCGTCCAGGTGCGCACGCGCGCATATCGAGGGATATGATGGAAGGGGATAAGTTCAGCGCTTATGTATGACTCGGCAAATGCCGGGCTGATCCATCGTTCACGGACGAAGTCCGGAGGTTTGGAGGAAGCAGACTGCTCTTGGCAGGAGACAAGATTATTCTGCATGCCTCTCGACATCGGCGGGTGGGAATTGCGAGTTGGCGCTCAGACACCAGGTTCAAAACAGCATGATGTGCGGTACAAACAAACGTCGTCTTGCTAAAAGGTATCAATCCGGCCACCTGGTCGGAGATAAGTGCTTATGGATGGGATTCAGCCAGATCAAACTGCGCTGCGCGCTCCGCTGCGAGGGAGGAACGCGGATGTGTCCTGAATGCAAGCTCCCGGGGGAAACTGGAAATACTAGTTACACTCAAGCTTGTGAAGTTCTTCAGGGGACATCGTACCTTGTGCTGCCAGTGATGAAGGACACAATAGGCTCTCACCAATTATTTAGTGAAATGGCAGACCCGTTGAGGTATGAAATAATCTCGATATACATCATTCTGAACGAGCCAATGGGAGACAACTGGAATCAGGTTTTGGTCAGCCAATTAGTATTTCGAGGACACGAGTTCAGGTAATTGCCTAGCGCCGGGTTTGGACATCCCAGAATCCTATAGAGCGCTCAGTCGGCGCACATTTTAGTACAGCACCCAAAGCCTCCTACCGAGTTCTTGCGCACGGTGACGAAAGGGAGCCCAATCATTTGGCGGGTCGCACGTCTGATACGGGAGGCAAGGCGTTTGAAACTAATCCCAGGAATACAGCCTGGAATGTATCGAGCTATTGGGAATTAAGTAGCTAGAGACATTTATATTTGGATATAAGAACTCACGGAAAGGGAAAAAGTCGAGGGAAGATGCAACGAAGCTTCCTGACTGTAAATAGCCTCCATTGCTGCTTCCGCTAGAGAAGTGAACTTGTCTTCCGTGGAACACAAACGATTAATCTAGAGAGTATTCAAGGTGAGATTGCTTGCGTATAAAAAGATAGGACTCAGCTAGACAGTCTCTGGGAGGTGGAATGTACCTCTTGATGAGACTCAGAATCCGGAGAAGTCGCCAGTCCAGCGATGAGCTTGTCGACACTGCTCCTCTGAAGAGAAAGGTAGCTAAGCAGAACAAGGCGAGTTTTCAGCGCACTCTATATCCACCGGCTTTGAAGGGCACCAGACCGTTGCGTCTTACTGTGATTGGCTGCTCTACGTACACGAGTTATTGAACAGCTATCGCTCCACTCACACACGGAACATTACAGGAAATAAACATCATCACGTTGACGGGGTCTGTTGACATCGGACACATAGCACAAGTTGGGTACGCATAACCGGGCACAGGGGACGGCTCGAGTCATCGGATCCGCATTATCTGCGCATGACTCGTAGGTATCTGGCGGAGCGGCAGAGCTGGCAGAGGCCAAAGGTTATATTAAAAAGGTCTGATACATTGGGGTCGACACGGACAGCTGGCTACTCGCGTTCATCATTATGTAAATTAGCGTGCATCTTCCTGACCTATGAGCTCGACAACGGTCTGGTTTCGCGGGCGAATGCTGCAAACAAACTCTTGCGGACATCTGAGAAGATATCCAGTTAGTGTAGGCCATATATTGAGGTATCGAAGATGTACCTGGTCATGCCAGTTATAAAAGATACTGTAGGCTCTATGTTCTTTCCATCACGGGCCTTGTGGATGTCCAGCGTGGCTAGGATGGTCGCTGCCGCCAGCCAAAAGCTCATCTCCGCTAGGTGACGGCCGGGACAGATGCTACGAACAGGAACATATTCACTATGTAAGCGGATATGGTGTTCAGCTGCAAGCACATAGCGACTCACCGCCTGCCGAACCCAAATACATACATTTTTGGATGCGATGCCTTGACTTTCTCGGCGTCCATTTCCTCAAATCTCTCAGGTCGGAACGCATCCGGATCAGGGTATATAGACGGATCGCGTGAGATAGCCCTGGCAGTACATGAGATAAGAGCAGGAGTGGTTCAAGATGAGTCTCACCAAATGTTAGAAATCACAGTCGACCCCTTCGGAAGGAAGTAGCCTTTATAATTGTCGTCTTGTGTTAGAGAGTGAGGAACACCTGAAAGGGAATGTCAAGACTTATGCTGCTGTAAATGCAAGCCAACGTACCTAAGTGTGTGGGAGGGCCCCAGCTGTTTTGGGGTTAGTATCGAGTTGCATCAGGTAGTGTATTGTCGCACCGATACACTTCTAACAGCACGCATTCAAGGTAGCGCAACTTCTTCCTGTCACGGAACTCGGGAAGTCTCTCGATACCGACGACAGCATCGATTTCCTGCTGTACTTTCTGCAATATTTCAGGGTAGAGCGTCATAGCCAAAACGAAGGTCAAGAGTACGACTGCACTCTGCGCAGCGCCATAGTCAGAACTATCAACATTCCTTAGACTCATACATGTTATGCCTACTGTCTCGGCACCGGCTATGCGGTGACATGTCAGGTACGCTCCCAAACAAACACGAAGTGCACCTACCGACGTATAAAGTGGCAGCAGCGCCCTTGATGTTATACGCGACTCGTGGCAGAAGTTGTCCATTATCAGATTTTGCTTCAATCAACGCTGAAGCGAACGAAGGCTTGTACACTCCAGATGTCTGTGTGTCAAATGTCAGACGAAGCCAAGGCAAGTCGCCGAATGACGCTCACAATATTCTTGAGCAGCAGATCAAACAGTATGTTGGAACTTGAGATTGTGGCGAGCGCATGCCACCGTATTTGGCCATGCTTGTAGTACCTTGCAGACTTTGCGCGAGCCGTCCTGTACGTTCCTTACGCGTTTGACAGAGCTCAGACAAACGCGATATATCTTCGTTGATCGTTCTCGCTTCGGGTCTCGGACGAACTTTAACACGGTACATCCAGCATCTGACGTATCACGTGTCTTGCCTTTGCCGCATCTCGGTTGTATGCTGCCCCGGGCATCCATGCAAGGATATACTTCACTGCGTGCACGGAATATTGTGAGCCCAGCCCCAATAGTGTGTCGGATGTACGTACAGATCGGGAAGGAGTCTACAAGTGACGCGACTATGGAATCAGAGTGGGCGATGGCATGAACCGCATCTTCAGCCGTCCTGCTGTAGGCCTCATCTGCCGTTAGCTCGTCCATACCGTAAGCTAAATCAAGTGTGAGGTCGCTTGTATATCTAGAAGAGAAGAGATAAGCTAGTTGGGTAAGATATGAAGCAATTTAATCTAACCTCTGCACATGGGCGAAGAACGCATTCGGAGAATCGAGCAGTTTGATGATCAGCTTGTCAACGCTGCTTTTCAGTGTTGTATGTAATCCAGTCAAGGCTCGTTCTGTCTCGAGGGCGGCTTGCAGCCACTTCCTGTGCTCCCGCCAGTCCTCATCGGCATTCATGAATGCTGTGACAGGTTTGAAATCGTATCTAGAGCGACTTTGAATGTACGTTCACGGATACAGCGACGCAAAGTGATTTACACGTCTTCCCATAGTGTTAATCCGGCCCTGTCAGAGTAGATCGCCCCCTTCTTCTCCATGAGGTCTTGTACTGCACGTAGCGAGTTGAGAAGAATCATGGG